>NC_048298.1:325447103-325491011 GCF_013100865.1 Trachemys scripta elegans | reverse complement strand
GAGCCCTGGGCCCTTTAAACTGCTGCTGGAGCCCCCAGCTGCTGCTGCTACCCCAGCGGGGGAGGGGGAGGGCACTTACCGGTACAGGGCAGGCTGGGGCTGGCTCTGACCCGCATGCCCGCCCCTTCCGCCCGAGCCCCCACCCCTTCCGGGGGCCAGAGCCGGCCCCTACCCAGCCCTGTACCGGTAAGTCCCTATTTCTACTTTCACCCCTGCTCAAGAGCCATTGTTTCTGGGATCTATCACTTGTGATAACACAGAACCTGCCTGGAGAGTGAAACTAAATATTCTTGGCAAGACTATTGACTTTAAATTTGACTCTGGAGCTGACCTCCTAGTTATCTTATGGCTTCTCTAAACTTACAGAGCCACAGCTGCGCTTAGGGGAGAGGTTAGTGAACAAGCTCTCCTGTCGGCTTAGGGACTCCACTTCCCGAAGAGGCAGTAGCTATGTCTACGAGAAAACCTTCCTGTCAGCATAGCACTATCTACACTAGGGATTAGGCTGGTATAACTACATTGCTTCACACCCCGGAGCGATGTAGTTATATGGACATAAGTTTGAAGTGTAGACCAGTAGTTCTCAACCAGGGGTATGCGTATCCCTGGGGGTACATCAGAGATCTTCCAAAAGGTACAACTCATCTAGATATTTGCCTAGTTTTACAGACTACATAAAAAGTACTAGCGAAGTGAGTACAAACTAAAATTTCACATACAATGACTTGTTTTATACTGTTCTATATACTATACACTGAAATGTAAGTACAATATTTATATTCCAATTGATTGTCTAATTATATGGTAAAAATGAGAAAGTAAGCATTTTTTTAGTAATAGTGTGCTGTGACACTTTTGTATTTTTATGTCTGATTTTGTGAGCAAATAGTTTTTAAGTCATGTGAAACTTGGGGATATGCAAGACAAATTAGACTCCTGAAAGGGGTACAGTAGCATGGGCGGCGAGTTCTATAGGCCCCTGGTGCCCAGGCACCATGGGCCCAGTTCCAGCACTATATGAGACTGGGTCTCTCCCTCAGCCCTCCCTTCCGCCCCTGGGCGCCCCCCGCCACGTCCCTCGAGCCATTTAAAACAGCCCCCACTCACCTCTGGCCCCTCCCTGCAGCCTGCCCCTGGGCGGGGTGGGTCTGTGTCCCGCCTCAAGTGCCACTGTGGCCAATAGGAAGCTGCAGGGGCAGTGCCTGGGGGTAGCAGCACATGGAGGCCCCCCGGCCCATCCTGCCTAGGAGCTCCAGGTAAGCGCCACACACCCCCATCCTCTCCCAAAGCCTGCACCCCCCTTTTTGGCCCCCAAACTCCCTCCCAGAGCCTGCCTCCTCCCTCCGCACCCCTTCCGGCCCCCAAACTCCTTCCCAGAGTCTGCACTGCTTCCCTCCGCACCCCCTCCCACCCCCAAACTCCCTCCCAGAGCCTGCACCCCACCCCTTTCCCACACCCTTATCCCCAAACTCCCTCCCAAAGCCTGCACCCCCTCCCTCCGCATCCCTTCCTGCCCACAAACTCCCTCCCAGAGCCTGCATCCCTCACCCCCTCCCACACCCCCACTCCTTACTCCAGCTCAGAGCCTACACCCAAACTCCATCCCAGAGCCTGCAACCCCCGTCCCAGCCCAGAGCCTGCACCCAGCGCCCAAACTCCATCCCAGAGCCTGCACCCAGACCCCCTCCCCCACCCAAACTCCCTTCCAGAGCCCAACCTCTCACCCGTCCTGCACCCCAATCCCCTGCCCCAGCCCAGGGCCTGCACCCCAGACCTCCTCCCCCCACCCAAACTCCCTCTCAGAGTCTTAGGCAGATGGGAGTGGAGTTTGGGGGGGGACAGGCCCTGGGCATTATGGGCTCCTCCAAAATTTCTACAAACCTGCTGCCCCTGTTCAGTAGTCTGGAAAGGTTGAGAGCCACTGGTGTAGACCAAACCTCAGAAGGGACTTACAGTCACCTTCAACCCCTCGAGAGCTGAAGTCATCTGACACAGCTCTGACTAGCCCTGAAGGTATTCAGAACCGCATGGGCCAGTTCACCACAGAAACAATTTACAAAGACAGAAGCTATGTATTCAGAATGCATGTGATCAAATGATCAAAGACCAACAACCTTCTCAGCCTGTGTGGCAGCTACGATGGGCCTAATGAGAAAGGTATGAGAACTTGGAGGATTTGATGATAATGGACTTTTGAAAGGAGATCCAGTACAAATCAACCCAGGAGACAATGCTGAACCATATAGTGTGCAAAACACTCCTACCAGAGAGACCCTGCAAGAAACTAGCTACAGATTTATGCAAATTCAGAGGACATCAATATCTGGTCATAGTAGACTGTTTTTCCATGTGCTGTATATAGAAATAACGGACTTGAAAGACATAATACATTGCAGTGTTATTGAAAAACTGAAGTGTACTTTTGCTTAGTTCGGTATTCCAAAACAACTAGTGACGCACAATAGAGCACAAATTACTACAGAAGTTAAGTCATTCCAAGTGAAATATGATTTTGATCATATTACTAGCAGCCCATATTACCCACAAGTGAATGGAGAGTCAGAGAGCTGTACAGAGAGCCAAGAAAATCCTACAGCAGGAAGATTCATTCCTCGCTTTTCTGAGTTACAGATCAACAGCAGAAGCAGCTGCTGGATATAGTCCAGCACATCTCCTTATAGGAAGCATCTCAGAACTGTTCCAACTTTGGAAAATAATCCATCTCCAAAGTGCCCAGACATGGAGAAAGTAGCCAAAGTGGATAAAAAGGTTAAGAGAGCTTATGAACACCTATACAACAGGCATTTCTCAGCTAGAGAACTGCTGGGCCCAGAGCCTGCTGACTATTTATGTCAAATTGGATAAAGAAAAAAGGACAGATGGCTCCAGCTGTCGTAAAGAAAAAGAGTTCATCACCCAGATCATGTGATCAAAATGACAGTGAAGAGTTCAACATAAACTGTCAACATCTACATTTTGTTCCTCAGAAAGTACAGTCAACAGAGCAAACTCCATAGATGGCAGATGCAGAACAAGAGGACAACTCTTACAGTTTTTAAATCAAAATTGGATATTGTTCTTCTAAAAGATCTGCTCTAGGAATCATTCTGGGGAAGGTCTATGGCCTACACCCTCACCCCCTGCCCCAGCCCGGAGCCCCCTGCACCCTGAACCCCTCATTCTTGGCCCCACCCCACAAACCCCAACCCTCTGCCCCAGCCCTGCACCCCTCCCACACCACAAACCCCTCATCCCCAGCTCCGTTGGGTTGCAGGTCACAATGGTCCCTTCTGTCCTTGGAATCAATGAAACAATGAATCTATATTCAAACATCACTAATTCAAATGCCAGAAACACCAGCACCAGCAATAATGCCCATAGCTTTTAAATAAAAATCTATTGCCATTAGATTTGATTATCTTTTGTCACTTTTATAAAGTTTACATTTTACAATAAACACATCGTGCCAACCATTCTAATGATCCCAATGCACCCTAGGAATGACGGGGGAAGAACTGGGTTGGTTTTAAAGTATTCCCTTTCAAAGTGAGTAGAAAGTCACTTGGAGGAAGTCAGACAGTAGTCGAAGAGATAGCAGCTAGAGCACTGATCTAGGGGAATGAAGATCTAACAACTAGATTATGAGGATTCTTTTGAATTCTGGATTTTAACCTCACAAATTCAGTCATATTGATTTTTCTTACTCTATCTAATGAAATATTTCTCATTTCATTAAAATGAGATGTTTTTAATCATTGATTCAAATGCCACTAGAGACCCAGAGATGCTGCGAGATGATATAGCATGGCATACATAATTACATTATACCTACCCTGCAACTGTCCTTCCTCTGTCATTGAACTACCTGCTAGCAGCTTGTTCAGTCAGATTGCACCAGAATACCGAGCCCAGCCACTACTCAGTAATAAAACAATAAGAAAATAAATTGCTTCTAGACAGCGTCATGCAGATTATGTTGAAAAGCCTACCTGCTGGAAGCTATAGCTACATTCACCAAGTCAGAACAACACAAGTACAAAATTAAATCAATGCCATGAATTAATTATCACATTAGTTAAGCAATAGTACATTAGTCATGGATTTATGTTCTACACTAAACAACCTAATGATTCCTCTAATTCAGAAGGGGCTGGATTCTTGGAGCTTTCTTCAGTTTATCTCTGATTTCTTTTCCAAATGTTATATTACATTTTCATGTCGCAGATGCAGAGGACCAGCACAGCCTTTATGGAAAAGATCCTGTACAATTTAATATTATAAGATTGCCTTTCTATAGGTTTTTTTAAACCATCCTACAGAACTGAACAGAAAATCCTATCCCAGCTCTAGAATCATATTGGAAAGTTCAAAACAACCTATGGAAAGAATGTAATAGGGGATGATGTCTTATAGGGATTTAGGTTAATGTCTATCAAGCCCTATTATTTGTATCCCTACTAAATTCAATGGATCTTCTCTGTAAGAAAAGGAACTCTGCACCACTTTAAGACCTGCATTGTATTTGTAATGCACTTAGCACAATGGAACTTTGATCCAAGATTACAGACTCAAGTTTCAACTGCAATACAAATAATCATTGGGGGGGGGAGAGAAGTTGTACCAAATAAAGTCTGAACAAGTCCTGCATAGTCAATCATTAAAGGCTTCAAGGGGAGGGGGCCAAGGAATATCCACGGATTCTGCACTTTTGGGAATCCAGTGGCCTCAGCACCCCAGGCAAGTGGCTTGGAGGAGCTATACCACTAGTCTAGTCCATAGGTTGTAGTAACAAAGGTAAGAAGGAATATAAGGAAGACCTTATCTTCAAGGTACTCCACCATGGCCTGGGCCCTATGTATCTAAAAGACCACTTAAAGATCTGGGATGAAGGCCAAAGTTGACTACTATGCTTCTCTGGCCAAGGAATGCTCTACAGTAAGGGTAAAGCTCATCTGTGCAGGAGACATGGCTTTCTTAAGGGCTGGTCTGTAGAATGAATTTCTCCCATGAACTAAGGGCCATCACAAACCTCGCCATGTTCCAATCCAAGTGCAAGGCACAGTACTTTGAACTACCTTCTCAAATATGAACACACAGCAACATCTATATTTAAAAAAAATGCACTCAATGCACTGCACTGCACCCTCTCCTCTTCCTAGGGAAAGGAGGAGAAAAAAATACATAACAGCTAGTCATGTTGATAAATGCACTACTGCAAGGTGTTCCAATACTATGGTCACGAGGGCAGTATGAGAACCTATAAACACAATATAATAAAATAAGGATGGGCGTCTGTTCAGCAGTAGAATGCCCTGGCCCCAGATAAGGTGAAGTTCATGCCCTCTCCCCCATCCTTCCATATAATGTCTGGTATTCTCCAACTAGTTCAAGGAAGTTAGGAGCCCATATCTCATTGAAAGGCAACGGGCCCCCTAACTCAATTAGGCTCTTTATGCTCAGGTTTTTTGAAGAAGAAATGGATTTCACCCTACATTCTCCTAGTCTTCAAAATGAATAACCAAGTGGTGGTGGGGTGGGGAGGTTGCTTTACTATTTAAAGCTTGGGTCAAATTCTCTTTAACCACTCTTGATGTCATTCAAAACAGAGGGCACACAAGGGGGGCAATTTGATTCTTCAGGCTTATAGCTCTAATTTGTAAGTAATATTTCCTAAATCCACACTTGTATCAATATACTCCAGCATATACCATTTGGAGGTTGATATTTCTATGAGTGTCTCCCTTCCTAATCCTCTGTGGGAGTGCAAGGAACGGCTACTAGATGTGTGCAACCTCGTTCTGAATTCTAAGATAAAACTGAGTAGAATTTAATTAATATCTCACCTACTTAAAATCTTCCAGCAATGGCTCTGCTACAGCTGCAGCACTAAATTATGAGCAAGTTCTTCTTAATCTAATAACTTGGGTAAAAATGGTTTCCTAGTTGCCAGAAAAATCTATATTGATACCGTTATAACTTTGCATTAAAAATGGTGAGCCTTGATCTCAGTGCCTGCTGAGACACAAGGTTTACTCTAAACTTATTTCTTCTGACAGTATGCTAATACTAAAGGTGAATAAAATTAAACAACAACATTGCAGATGTACCAAGTGATGAGGAAGGAGCAAGTAAAGAATTAAGTCAAGGTCAGTTCCTCTGCCGGTGTAAATCAGCATAAATCCAATGGAGTCACACCAGTTTACAGCAGCTCAAGATGTGGCCCAGAAACTCAATCATTGATTCAGTCCATTGTGATAAGAAAACATGGCAGCAAAGGATAGGGTGTCAAACTTTAATGCCCTGCTTTTGTTAATCTGTGACAAAGCATTTATATTAAATTAGTCTTAAAACTTATGGCTGGCTATTAAATATATATTGCTTAACCTGGTCATATATATATATATATATATTGGTATTTAAGACATTCTGGGTTTGGCAGGCAAATGTGCATTTATTCTGCTCCTTTGTAACTCTAGTATGAAAAAGACTCTGTTTTCTTGTGGGTCTCTTCAAATAAAAGGTGTACTTCCCCTAAACACCTCCTCCTCCTCCCCAGCATTCATTTGACTGACAGTCTGGAAACTACCTGCAGATTGAGGGCTAAAGGGAAACAAAAAGAATTTCAACATTCAGAATTTATAGTAGTAACAAATGTAGATTTGCCAATACTATCTCAAATCACATAATGATCAAATATCAACAACAGTGATTTGTACTTAGACAACACCTTTCATTAGAGCAGCTCAAAACATGTTATGAAGGAGGGGCTATTTACCCCATTCTACATGTTGGGCAATGGAAACAGAGTGAAGTTGTGTGATTTACCCCAGGTCACAAACAGTTCATAAAACTGAAACTGTGTCCATGAGTGTCAGGACTGAATCTGGCAGAACATGGTGGAGACAAGGACAAGCTGTGTTCAACATGGTTTCAGCAGAATTTAAACCACAGCTGCTGAGAAAGGTGTTGAACATCATTGCTTGCAGCTCAACTATGTTTTGCTCTGTTGCTGCGTGTGATGGGGTGTCTGCCTCACACTGGTGGAGAAAGAGTTAAAAACAGCTCTGGGGAGGCTGCACAGCAGATAGCCAATCAGTATTGGGCTGCAAGGAGCAGCCAATCAGGGCAGAGCAAGCCCATATATAAAGAGAGCTGCAGGGAAGAGGAGTCCGTTGGGAGTTGGGAGTCCAGGGAGAAAGGAGTGGGTCCCTGAAGGGCTGAGGGAACTGCCAGCACCCTGGACAGAGCAGTGTTGGGCCAGGTCAGGGGAGCGAGAGGGAGCTCCCATCTGACTGGCTGAAAGACTGAAGCCTGGATACAGGGGCAGAGAAGGTGCTAGGGCTATGGGGAAGTAGCCCAGGGAAATGGACGGTAGGGGTTGAAAGAGACACATCACATGCCTACCACCTAGAGGGTCCCTGGGTCAGGACCCAGATTAGCGGGCGGGCCTGGGTCCGCTCCCCCACCCCCACTTGCCACTGAGGGGAGTGGCCAGTGAAGGGGTAGTTTGCCACCAAGGCAAGTGGCTAGTAGAACCTTGGGCTGTAGTCGGCCACAGAGGTGAGTGACTGGACAGAGGACTGCGGCTCCTCCAGAAGAGAGGGGAGAACAGAATGGGGCATGGCCATCGGGCTATGTCCTGAAGAGGACGCCGCGATCCTTGAGGTGACGCAGGTGAGGAGCAGAAGCGATGGCAGGCGAGAAACCACCAGAGGAGTGCGCCCTGTGAAAAGACTGAGCTAATTCCCAGAACGACCAGCAGGAGGCGCCACAGCAGCGAGGTGGGATCCACTGACAGAAATGGCTCAGTTTCATGGCATAGGTGAGGCCACGGTGACAAAGCAGGATTAAGATCCAGTCCTCTCAACTCCCAGTCCCTCTGCTTTAATCACAATGGCAAAATGTTGAGAAGTAGCCACCTATTTTGGGGTGCTCAACTTGATACACCTTGTACCTGATTTTCAGAAGGTCTCATGATTGATGTCTGCAGAACAAGCCTTGTCAACAACTTACTCCACTCCTTTTCATTTGCATTAATGGAACACTGACATGTCAAGGATTCCGTAAGACTAGTAAGGCTTTTCAGAGAAGGAACTAAAGCTACATGCCATCAGCTATTCAATTTAAAATCCGAATTTACTTTGAGGAGGAGAGGCTTTCAGCCACAGCCGCTAATTCAGCTCAGATCTGCACAAGAAGTTTGCCAGCAAAATACCAGGAGAGCACCAACAGCTTACAAAAACTGCTAGAGAGAACAGCAGCAGTTTAAGTCTTGAAATCAGAAGAGAATGTGGTCTTCAAAACCTGCTCACTGAAAATCCCACTATTACTACACCACTGGCTAATTTTGTATGATTTTGCCCACTTCCCAATAATTAATATCACTTATCACCACACCCCATTTGCCCTCACTATGTATTTTGGCTTTCTGCTTGAGATCAGATTACCTATTGATCAAAGATATGATTTGTGACTGACTTCAAAGTGGAAATTTGTTTGTGTGTTGAAAACAACATTATTGTCATCAGCTTTTCCACCTTAGTGCTATCACTGATAAACGTTTTATTAAGTCAATTAGCAAGTTGTAATGGATTATTTTAAGTTTGAAATCACAAAGTCAATCACTGAGGACTTTTCAAATCCAAAGCAGAAGTACAGTATATGTGTTTATTATTTATTATTTATTAAACTATCATGACAGCCAGGCCTTGAAAAGTTCACTCACAACAGGCAGGAAACTTTCCTTGGCGAATGCCATTAATTTCTAGCCCTTACAGTTGTAAAAGACACCTTCCAAGCACAAAGAACATAACCAATGAGGTACTGTTTGCTTGAGTCTGCCAACGCCATTGCCTCTTCTGCTGTTCAGTTTCCATAAGCAGCAGCAGAGTGAAAACGGATCCGTTTTCTAGGGTAAAGCTGGGAGACTGGAAAGAATTGGGTCTATTTTACTTTGTTGCAGCTTAGGGGGGGAAAGAGCAACTGGAGAGATGAACAAAAACATGAAGGCTGTGGGAACGGTAGAGTTGCTGAAATATCATCTCGTATCAGCCAGAACATGCAGGGATGGGTAGAGTACAATTGTTCTGAATAACTAGAACTTCTAACTCTGTGTGTCTGTCTGTCTGTCTTTGGCTAGCTGTTTTAACCCTGTGATTATTGGTTGGCTAGTAAACTTGCCAAGATCTGTGTGTGGATGCACCAATGCATATGGGGCAGGGCAATGGAGAAGAGGGGTGAGGAGGAGTGTGGGGGGACAGAAATTGGACATTGAAGACAACTTAGAAAAGGACGCATTGTGATTTAAGAGAAAAAGAGCGGAGTACAGTGGAGACAGGAAGAAAAAATAAAGTAAAACGTCAGGAAAGAGTAGAGCTAATCACATAGTACAATGCTTGGCAAAGATGTTATCAGATTAATTTCACCAGTATGTCAAAATTATGATAAATATTTTGTGATCCTCAACCAGCTCTATAGATGGTCAAATATTATTCAATAAATATACTACAGGAACATCAGTGGAAGCCAAATATATAATTTACTATTCTACCAGCTCCAGCAATAACTTATCTTTTTGAAGTGTTATTAAATGGACAGTAGATTAAACAATTAAGTCAAATATATACATTTTAAGACCCCAACTACACAGAGAAACTGCCTAGCTTTTGAAACCTTTGTGAAACTCACATCTTGAGAAGCATTTCAAGTAACACCACTGAACTGCATCCACAATTCACAATGCATCCACAATAGAACAGAACAATAATGCCTGCAGCAATTATTTAAATGGGTTCTCAAATTCAGTTTTGAACACTAGCCAGCAAAAGGATATCTTGTAGCTCAAGTATAGATAGCCTGTGTTTTTAAGAACTAAAGGATGACAGTTGTAGTCCAAGCTCCAGATGGATTTATTACAACTGTATGATTAAAGTAAGCACCATGAAAAGTAGAACGTTGATGAGGGAGGGCATGGAAACAAAAGAGGAACTAACGTAAATATTGAGCAGTCTATTGCTCAATTAAACTGTTCTTTACATATGGGAGGCAGCTGTGTTTTGCCCCACAGGAATCATAGGAATTGTAATTTGTTATAGTTTGTTCTATCCTTTCCTCAAATTGTATTTTTCATTGGGAAATCACAGAACATTTTTCGTATACATGTGAAGGTATGAACGCATGTAGTTTCTACTGATGAAAAATTGCATCTGTATCCATTATGACCAGCGATCCTAGTTTTCCGTGACAAAAAGACTCAAAATTCTCAAATAAAATATAAAAACCCAGGTTTTTCTGCAATTAAATCGAAACTCTGAACTTCAGTTTCCCTAGCCACAATATATATATATATAGGTATCAGTTGAACATAATATTTTATTGATATACAGTCAAACCCCGTTCTTCTGAGCCTCCATTATTTAACTCTCCATATTAACTGAACTCCAACCACCTGGAGCTAACAGTGGTGGGGCTCGAGCGGTCATCCCTTGGCAGCTGGTGGTTTGGTTAATATGGAGAGCTGAATAATGGAGGCTCAGATAAATGGAGTTCTACTGTATATGTTTTTATTTTTTCACAAACTGTAAAAACTAAAGAGTCTCTGTAAAAATGCAAATTCCGTGTTTTTCCCCATGGCAAACGGATTTCTAGGATTCCTGCTTTTGCCCATGAACAACTGGTGCACAGCTTTTCAGTACAAAATACACAGCCTGGTAAAGTCTCTGTAGTAGCGGAGCTCTGAAAGGACTATCGAAACATAGCATCGTAAGACTGGAAAGGACCTCAAGAGGTTATCTAGTCCAGTCCCCTGCACTCATGGCAGGACTAAGTATTATCCAGGAGAGCATTTCTATATTCTGGTTTGGGGGAAACAAATGACATTAGAGGTAGCTGACTTTCCTGGGACAAATCTCTTGCGTTATAGTTTGCCTAATAATACCTTGCTGTTATCTAGCTTTTTTATCAGCAGATCTCACAGCATATTATAAAGTAATACCCACTGGCAGTCTGGTGTGGAACTGTTATGTCATGTCTCTACCTCATTTTCCCCTCGTAGGCTTTCAAATAGCTCAATGAGACTTGCATAGAGTGAGCAATGCTCCTTTATAGGTCTAGTTTATTTAATCAACTGCCTGATATGGTATATAAACAAGCCTTCTGCTGTAAGTCCCCAGGTTTCTTCACTGCTTGGAGCTCTGCAGCCTCCACTGATAACTAAGGGTCTCGGTCTCTCCCTGCCAAGAGAGCTTTGTGGTCGCTCCCCTCTGGAGGGGTGTGTGCGTGTGAATGCATGTTCTAGGAGCTGTTCCTCTCCCCAATACCCATTGTTCTCCAGGAAGACACCAGTAGGAATAGCTTCCTACCCAGCTCCCCTGAGGAGCTCTCTCCCCCTCAGAAGCTTCCTCTCTCTGTTCTGGGCTCCTGCCTGCTCCCTCATAACCCTATATAAGGCTCAGATGTTCCTTAGCTAACTTCCACTGAGCTACTTATCCAAATTAGCCATCCACTAGTGGATCTGGGTTGGCTCATTTTCCTGAGCAGATCCTGTTTCAGGAGGTTGCCTGACCATTTGGAAGGCCAGCCTATGTGACATACAAGTACCTTTTTGTCTGCCAAGCTACTCCTAGATACAAATAGGGAATTGAAAGAACGCACAAATCTAATGTTTGTAACCGTTCTCACTCATTAAAAAGGAAATAAAAGGATGTTCAACTGATTTATTTTACATATTGCAGCTAGTAACTCGTGTAACATATCTATTCCCTAAACATTCTGCATTCCATAGGCAGTCACATGACAAACTTATACAAAATAAAGAACTGTTCAGTGAATTACAGAAAAGCAAATAGAAATTCTACAGGGATCAGCATTATACAAAATTCTATAGAAATTAAGCATGGGCAGGTGGAGGAGAGACAGTATCAGCTATAAAGTACCAGGAAACAGACTCTGAATATCTTTAAAAAGATAAATCAAATAGCTGACAAAACAATAAAGTAGCACAGCTAAATTAATCCTAATAAATACAGTACCCAGAAGAAAGCGAACAGGGAACAAATCTCCCGAAACTGTGTATGTTCAGATGAATATTTGAAAAGATCTGTAATACTTGGAAGGCCTTTTATAAAATGAACAGTATCCATAGCCTAAAAGTATTTTCCTCTGAGATGAAAATGAAAAATTCGTTTATCAATTCTTCAGGCAAATCTTACAACATATGATGGGCTAGTAGTATTCTGAAACTGTCAGACTTTGCTTTCTATTGCCCATCATAAGCCATCATTTATTTTGCAGAAAAACCAGCTACAATTCCTGTGGTTTACCTTAAATTGCTGAGGTTTTGCCAATTAAATCATCCACTGACAGAAGCAATTTTATTAGGCTTCTTTTTAACTCTGTCAGAAGCTGGAAAGATAACAAGACACTGTCTGCACAACATAATTCATGAGAGACGCCATTATTCAATAGTGCAGGACAAAAATCAAATGCATGAAATAGGGGACTACATCAGAAATGGTAATGGAAAATACCAGCTATTCTTCAGCAGGACAAGGACATCAAGATTTAGCACCATTTTCTATAGTGCTTTGTTCAGAGAATTAATAAAACTGGGTTTGCAAAACTTGGAAATACTCCTACCCACATTAAGCTAATTGAGTGAGAGAGATTTTATTTATCATACTATTGACTTGATTTACTAGCTAGCTGTTCATCTTGCCTTGAAACAGAATTGAAAACATTCTGAGCTACTTCTGTCCTCAAAAGCAAAAACAGGCTTGAACCCATCTGTGGGTTGTTTTTAAATAATATTTGTTTGGATTTTTATATTTAAAAGACATAGGTCAAAGATATAGATCGATGGTATACACATATCCACAGTACAGTAGAAGATGAAAGAAAGAAGGTACATTGAAACTCGTAAAAAGTCCTGTATCCTATTTAATGAAGCAAAATACCTGCCAGGGGAGCCTCAGCTGGGATGGCTGTCCCTGGGGAGCTTCCTCTGACTCCACTTCCAAGTCAGGGGGTGGGCAGGAGAATGGCCGACCATTTTTCCGATGCCCCTGAGACCGACTGATGCCCCTGCGATGGTTGGGGAAATGCTCAGGAGTTCCACAGATGCCAGGGGGTTGGCCATTGGCCCTGGGGCCATGCACCCCCTAGGGGCCCAGAAGGAAATGCCCATGCCCCCGGCAGGTGGCCTTGGCCCGCGGGCAGGTCTTCCTCCTCGCTTTCAGAGCCTGAGATGGGGAGGCTTGTTAGGGGGACCAGGATGGGACTGATGTCGCCTGTCTACCCCGTTCCTGTCAGCTCCCTAGCGGAGGTCTGCGGAGAGAGCCGTACCGGGACAATGTCTCTCACTGCTATGATTCCGGTGACTGCGTTAGATAGATTGGCGATGGTACCCCGGCGAGCCACGGCTCACACTATGAAATGGTGCTGCTCCATGGACCAGGAGCGAGAGGATCAACGTCTTGGAGACCGTCGACGTGCCCATGGGGATCCGTACTGGCGAACCAGAGACTGGTGACGGGACTCCAGGGACCAGCATACCAACCCTCTGGAATGGTATCGCAAACCTGGAGACCGATTTGGATGCTCCGGGCACCAGGGCTCTGGGGACTCGTGACACGCCTCCAAGGGTCTGTGCCAGACAGCTAGTGATCAATGCCAGGATCCCGGTGAACACTGCCTAGAGACTGGGAACAATGCTGGGCACTCTGGCAGGTCATCCGACCCGCATCTAGGGGCTGGTGGCGCCGTTCAGGTGAGCGCTAGCAGAGCACCCTCTGCAGTGGGGAGTGGTGCCACACTGGCCGAGACCTCTGGAAGCGTCCCAGGGCAGGTTTCCCCCTAACTGGGCACCTCAGTAGCTGGCGTGGACGGCACCGGAGGGGACAGATTGTCCTTAGTGGCCCGAAAGGCCTCTGGCATGGACGTCACTGCCAGGCGCCAAGGTCCTCTGCGCCGCTCTCCAGGGTGGCGGGCGGGTCTTGAAGGGGGCTCGACAGCTCAGTAGCTGCTGGAGCTTGGCCACCGACCAGAGAGAAAGAGCTGCCCCTCACAAGTCTTTGCTCTCCTCTGGCTCTCTCCTTCCCTTTACAGCACACAGAAGAACTCCCTCTCCCGGCCTCTCTTTTTTTTTTTTTTAGGGGATGGGGGTCGGTGCCAGCGGCGCGCTCCACATCAAGGCTGCGTTGCTCAGAGCAGAGACCATTCTAGTCAGCTTCGATGCCAGTGCAAGGGCGCTTGAAGACGAATGTCCCACTTCTTTTTCTGTTTCTCTTACAGATGCGACACTTCTTCTTGGAGGAAACCCACATGAGCGACTTCAGACAGCTTTTATGGTGATCACTGACTGTCACAGGTTTCTTGCAGCAGTCACAAGGCTTGAAGCCCGGGGAATGGGGCATGGCTGGACCTAGGCAAAGGACTAACCAACTATTACTAACTCTAACACTAAGGGGATTATAAAACTATAAAAGTTTTTAACAACTATATAGAAAGAGTTCACAACTAGACACAGTTGAGAGAAGTAAGCTTGCTGAGGCAAGGACACATTCCAGCACCGTCACTGGCGGTAAGTAGTAACTGAGGGAGGGGGGAGCTGGCAGTGCCCCAGCACATACGAGTGCCACTCCAGAGGGCGCCAGAGGTGGTCTCCTATGTATACCACTGAGGGAAACACCTCCAGCACTGGTGCACGTGGTGAGCACACACACCTACAATGCAATGGACATGAGCAATCACTGGAAGAAGAAAAATGAATTTCAATTTCTGTATGAATTTGAGATTCAGGGGAAAGAAATGAATTTCTGATAACAAAGCTGAACAATTAAGATTTAACTGTATCATCATCTAGTGAAGGTACTATTAACATGTGGCAGCTCAGCAAAGAATATTTAAGCTGGACAATAAGTCATCAACAGATTTATGACATTTAGAGCAAACAGAACATGTTACAAAGAGGCAGCTTAGACAAGGTCAAATTTTAAGCATGCAAAGGTCCTAGAAGAATAGCAACATACAAATAAATAAAATTTGTGCCAGAGTACATGCAGTGCTATGTAATTGTAATTTGCTATTGAAAATCAGAGGAAAAGCATGTGCCCCTGATAAATTTGATCATTTCTTCCATGCTACTTGTAAGAGGGAACATTTGTTAGAGTTACAAAAATTACATCCCCAAATGCAACTCAAATGCAAGCCTGCCTAGCTCTTTGGAAAGGAATATACAGAATAAGAGGAATGTTTCCAGCTAAATGAATTTTTTTTCTATACTATTCTCTCCCTGCATTTGCTATCAGAACTTCTCATTCTGCAAGACGTGACTTAATCATAAGACACTTAAATTGAAGTACTGTGATTAATGTACAAGTTCTGTACCCATTTATCCAAACAACAGATTTTAGAGGGTGAAAATGAGCTCATATTCCAATGAAATGCTCTACAGCAAACAAAACTGACATCTGAACAAGAAACTAAGCAACTCCTGGGCATTTCTAGGCCACTTTCTGCCTTTACTGTTAAGGTGGTTTTGGGAAATGACCACCAGCAGCTACTAGGGTGAATGACAGGAGTGAAA
This sequence comes from Trachemys scripta elegans, assembly GCF_013100865.1. Classification (NCBI taxonomy): domain Eukaryota; kingdom Metazoa; phylum Chordata; order Testudines; family Emydidae; genus Trachemys; species Trachemys scripta. The sequence goes on along the minus strand of NC_048298.1, from coordinate 325,475,428 downwards.
CAATATTTCAGGTACTTGTAAAAAGGCCCAGGATGACCACTGCCAAGTGACATCAACTCTTCCCTGGTGGTAGCAGCAGGCTCTAAGGAGCAAGGGAAGAGAAGCCTGTTACTAGAGCCCTGTGCAGGACTATTTTTAAACCTGCTCCTGTGCTACCCCGTAATATCCACTCTCACCTGCCCTCTATACGGCAGCGGGTCCTGCGGGACCCATGGGATCCCAGTCCTGCTGCAGGGCTCTACACTAGTCCCACGCAGGGCTCTACCTGTTACCACCACAAAGGGAAAGTAGGCAGTGGAATCAGAGTTTGCTGCTACCAGACCATGTAGGAGGGAACTGACTCTTACTAGTAGTTGCAGCATCAAATCTTTTATCTGTGACACTTCTTGAGAAGCACCTGGCCTGTCAACAATAGGCCTGGCCTATTTTCAGGGCCCTCTAAATAACTAGCAAAGTTGGATCTCCCAGTCCCCCAGCCACACAATTCTAGGACGGCTTCCAATCAGGGCCCCTTTTCCCTTTCTTCATTACTACAACTGTCCTCTGGTTCTCTGTGCTCCATGTCTGTAGGCTGGCCAATGTTGGTTGGACATATTCCTGGAGGTTTACTCACACGGCAATCTTTAATTAAAGATTAATCTTCAATTCCTGGAGACTACAGGACAATCCTGAAGGGTTGGCAACCCAACAGTTTGCCTTAAGACTGAAGACAGTACCTCACACCTGCACTAAAAATAAATAATGTGCATTAAGGTTGTAGTTCCCCCCCTCTTCCAGCAAGTGAGACTGTCAAGGAAGAGACAGAAGGAGAGGGATTTGAACTTTTCTACAGAAAGGATCCTAGCACAGAGCTCGGATGCTCTCTTCTGTATCAAATGCCACCAGAAGGCGACACTCAGCTCTTGCTTTAAACCAGGAAGTAAAGGGAAGGACTGGGAAAACCGGACATCTAAAATATGCATACAATCAATGAGATATAACAAAGATTTTCAGTTTATTTGTAAAGAGCTACTCACATATTAAAAGTAAGGGAGATAGAAGAAAACAAAACAGCCAATACCAAGTATTCAAAGCAGATTTAAGAATTCTCTCTCTCATTTAATGAACACTTATTAGATCTTATTCCCAGGTGGAATTTTTAAAAAATGGGAGTTAGAGAGTGAGAGAATGTATAGCTCTGGATACTAGATACAGTGAAATATGTTATAGCCAAAAGATTTCTCAGCAAAGCATGGATCCAAAAGGTAACTATGTACAGTAAATCCTTAACATACCATTCCTTACATTTCTATTAAATAAGCACGGCCCACCCATATGCTGAAAACCTTCTCAATAACTGGTTAGTGAAGGCCTGCTGTTCCAGACCAAAGATTTCCAGCAAATTCCACCATCTAGTGTCAAATGAAGAAAACTACAAGATGAGTATTTTTGACTGAGACCTTTTCATTTTTCTAACACAAGCTAGGGCATCAACACAATTTATTAAACTCAATGTGTTACAAAAAACATTTCAGTCATATCAATATAGAAAAGTGCCTCATTCTCAGTGAACAGGCCAAAGCAAGGGTTTTGTGGAAGCTCCTTTAAGCTTCTACATTATAACGGAATTAAAGCTGCTCAGGCAACCTTAAATAGTGTCCTTTTCTTACTACTGAGGGATTCACTGTGCATCCTTAGCACTCTTAACACAGGCTTTTTAGTTGACTATATCGATAGCATTGCATAGGTGAACAATACACTCTACAGGCAAACATAAGAGCGAAGTTCATGTTAAAAATTTGAGGTTAATCTAGACTCACAATGAAACGAGAGAGAACCATGATAAACAGTGGAAGTAAACTGTGCTCCTTGAAGGTTCATTTTCCTTGTAAAGAGTGGAAAATAAAAGCTGTTCACACATCATGGATTTCTTATTGCTTTGGGAGTATTCTTAAAATAATTATTAAACTATATACCCAAAAAACATGATAAACATTGTTAAACGTAAAGGAAGCACCTTTAAATAGACAGCGTTACTGGGCTGTGCAAAAGCTATGACTTAACATACTATTTGGAATGCCCTTTTCTGTTTTCTTCCAACACGTATTGTGTCCCAGCTCATGCAAACTAGCAGGGCCGGCTCCAGACACCAGCCCACCAAGCTTGTGCTTGGGGCGGCACCTGGACGGGGGCGGCGCGGCGTGGCGCTCCGGCTCCAGCCGCCGGGGAGAGTGGAGCCGCAGTAGGCTCACCGCCCTCCCCACGGCGCTATGGCCATCAGGGAGAGCGGAGCCCCGGCCAGGCACTCCGCCCTCCCCCCAGCGCTCTGGCCGCCGGGGAGAGCGGAGCTCCGGCCGGGCACGCCGCCCTCCTCCCGGGGCTCTGGCCGCCGGGGAGAGCGGAGCTCCGGCCGGGCTCTCCGCCCTCCTCCTGGGGCTCTGGACGCCAGGGAGAGCGGAGCCCTGGCCGGGATCTCCGCCCTTCTCCCGTGGCTCCGGCCGCCAGTGGAGCCGCGGCGGGCTCGCCGCCCACCCCCCCGGTGCTCCGGCCAGTCGGGGAGAGCGGCCCAAGGCCGGGCTCGGCGCCCTCCCCTGCCGTGCTGGGGGGGCAGCGGGAGGCTTTTTTGCCTGGGCGGCAAAAAAGCCAGAGCTGGCCCTGCAAACTAGACCCTAAATACTTGAATGATACCCAACCACTGAAGGGTGGCGGGCATCAGTGTCTCACACCCTATCCAAGTTCCAATACAGCATCCATCACACTTGACAACAGTGTCTTAGGGGGACAGATTTTCAAAAGGGCTCAAGGCCAAAATTTCCAAGTGTTCAGCACTTACAATTGGGACCAGATTTTCAAATAGAACTTTGCTTCCATTTAGTCACCTAAATAAGGGACAGATTTTCAGACGTGCACAGCAGCCACTATTGGAACACTTCTGGCCCACATCTGGTCACTTATTTTGGTGCCAAAAGTAGAGCTGAGCTCTTTTGAGTATCTGGCCTCAAGTGCACAGAGGTTCAATACTAAACGTCAAGCTCAAACAAACCACATAGGGATATTTCAGCAAGAGGCAATTTTCAGCTCATATAATCATGGCAGATTTCCTCCTTGAAAGAATAATAAAAGTAATGTGTGCAAAGAAGAGGCTTCTTCCTCCTTCAAACTCACGCCTTTCAGCTTATCAAAAATCGAGATATAAAGTTTAAAATAAGGCCTGGTTCTGTGATAACAAAATCCAGTTTCTTGCCGTCACCGCTGAATGAGATTAATTACATATGTCACATATATCATTCATGATTCTCCATTCAAAAGAAAATAAACTGTGCAAATCATTCTATCACTTTAAAAACATGTTTTATTTGAATGATTTATTTGACTAAAGGCAGTCAAATAATTCAAATAAAAACATTCATTCTGGGGCCACAGACCCCACTGTGAAATCCCACTCAGAGAATGATTTAAAGGCTATTCGGTCAAATATTTAACTCTTTATCTAGCAACCCACCATAGTTCCTGGGCTTCATGCATTCCACTTGGGTTGCTTGCCAGACATAAATCCCTTCATCCCGCCTGGTTGACGTGAACTTGTGATTGTGTTACCTTTTACACGTTTCTTCTTTGCACCAAGTATTGTGACCTGCATTCACAAAACTGGGTCAGGACAGATCAAATTTTCCAGTGAAAACAACTCTCAGTGGAATTTTCTGACAGATTTATGCAACTGCAGTTGTCAGCAGTTTCTTGCTCCTGACACAACAATAGACAGGCTGTATTAAGACCCCAGTACTTGGAATTCTACTTGGTAAGGAAATATTTCAACGTTTCCACCACCTATGAGAGAGAAAATGAACATTTATACTATAGTCACATCTACACCTCCAGACCTTTATAAGGAAATATTTATCGCCTCTCTAGAAGCACATGTAACACACTTCAGGTCCCTCTCCATGCCAATCCGAAAAGGGTATGAGTTGTTACGGTCCCCTGCTACAGAGCATTGACAGTTCATGCTTTTAGCTTTGGAGGTCCTTAGTTCACCAGCCAAAACGACACCTTTCACACACATACTGCTTGAAAGCACATGGATCTCAATCTCAGGTTGAAAGAGGGAATGCTCCATCACATTTAGTCAGTCTCACCAGAAATAAGTGATACACTATAGATGCAGCATCTCTAAGAACCAGGCGAGGATGGAGGGAAGAGAAAGAAGAGCACATCCTGGAAGAAATCATGAAACTGAATTAATCTGAATACAGAAATTGTGTAGCCCAAGAATAAAGAGTACAGTAAGAACTACTCTGGTTAGCCTTTCCTTGTGCAGATGATGCTACTCCTGCATTCAGATCCCAACATGAGAAGAGGCCTTTGAATAGGCTTTCAAGTCAGTGCTGAGAAACAACACTCAGTGCAAGAAGCAGTCAGACAATCCTGTCAGAGAACCAGAGAACTATGGGTCCATGACTTACTCTGCCCTTCCAGGCCCTCCCTACACTTAGGGGATGACAGCCAGGGAAAATGGAGCCAATGTTTAGAAACCAGCAAAAGAAAACAGCAAGAGACGTATGCAGACGTACATGACTAAGTGAGAAGCTGGGGCAAGAGTCTAAACGAGAGACTCCATAGTAAGGAGCAGACCTGAGAGTACAGAATCAGAGACCCTTAAACAGGATCAGAAGGAGACTTGCAGTCGACATGGGCATACAAGCAGCGTCAGGGCCGCCCAGAGGGGGGGGGCAAGTGGGGCAATTTGCCCCAGGCCCTGGAGGGGCTCCGCGAGCCCTGGCCTAGAATCCCTTCCCTGGCTAGAGGTGCCTTTTTAATGTTTACTCACCCGGCGGTGGTCCGGGTCTTCGGCGGCGGGCCCTTCACCCGCTCTGGGACTTCAGCAGCACTTCGGTGGCTGTCCCTTCAGTGCTGCCGAAGATGTGGAGGGAGCGAAGGACCCACCGCAGACTTGGAGCACAGCCTAGTGAGTACAAGTGCCGCAGCGGGTGGTGCCTTTTTTTTTTATGTCCGCTCCCCCGCTTTGCCCCAGGACCTCTGAATCCTCTGGGCGGCCCTGAGCCGTGTTGCATAGCCCCTCTCCTCCCTGCACTCCCTCCATGTAGCAAGCGCCTTCTGCTACCACCGTAGGAACTGGGCTGAGAGGCTTTAAAGGGCAGCTCCACCGATCTGGAACTACTCTCCTCCTCCACCCACCTCACAGCACTGGGCTTGCCTACCACCATCACCACATTAGCAGCTTGGGTCAGGTGACCTTACAGAGAAGTTTCCATCTTCAAGGTACATAAAGGTTGTCTCTTTGCCTTATCTACAAGAGGTCATCTCCCTTGCTTAAACAAAAATAGCCATCCCTGATACCATAAAGGGCCAGAACGCCTTACCTCACAACTCCCCCATAGGGTAATACAAACTGTTGTGTCTGTGTTCGCTACACAACTTCAAGGATATGAGGAAACCACAGAGACGGTCAGGCAGCAGAACCCCCAGAAATGTATTCAATGGTATATGCAGTCAATCCCTGCGGAGCCACTGGTCCCAGAGGATTGACCGCCAAATCCAAGCCATGCTCACTCCCCACCTTCCAGCCCAGCTTGCTCAGGTGTAGTATTGCCCCTCATCCCTCAGAGAGACACTGGCTGCTGGAAGAGGGATGAGGCCAGGCATGCCCCCAAGAGGGAACTCTGGTGCAGAGCTAGTCCCATGGCAGTGTGGATGCAGGGGTGTGGAGGAGCCAAAATCAGTGCTGTGAGTGAGTGTCATTGTGACCTGGTGCATGGGGGGCACCCAATCCCACTCTCTTAAATTTGGCCCCACCGCCTTCCTGTCACAATGGATGGCTGGCAGGACCAAATCTAAGTGGAGTGGGGCAGCCAACGCTGCTCCTCCTTGCTATTGTCAGTGGTATGCACAGTGCACAATGCGCACACTGCTGCGGGTGCCACTGCAGTCAGGCTCTAAATAAACCTGTATTTACTATGGACACATTAACAGAAAAGGCCTAGCTACATATTGCTGCTTTGGTAATAGAAGACAGAGCCCCATTAGAGGGCTCCTGAACTATTTTAAAGGGATACTACCCAGTTCCTATACACAACAAAAAACTAACAAAGCGGTACCTTCAGCAGTCCAGAGGCATGAAGATGGGTTCACAAAGCCAATCTATGGAGGAAAGGCGCTCTACCTTCCTGACCGCCACCTACACACATCTTAAAATAGCCTCTTACTTGCCACCATACTGTAATCACTGCTTGGCCCTCCTCCCATTCCATAACCCAAACACAGTATCATGGAGGTCAACCACATTTGTCACCTGTAAACTGCTAGAGTCATCACCTGTAACAAATCCACCAGAACATCAACACTTCTAACTAAGAAGCCTACCATCTTTCTTTTTTCTTCCCAGTCCAAACAGAAACTACATCCTTTCATCTCTTAGCATACAGTGTGTGTGATTATATGGGATTCTTTTGGGATGACAAAGAAAAATAACTTAACTCCCGCGTACAGATGAGCAGCTTTTGCATTGCTAGTGAACCCAAATGCACCTGATAAAGCATCTCCATATTTTTTAAACGACTGACACGTATCACAAAGCACGCAATGACAAAGACATGGATAGCAACAAGTGCTGCAGCAATAAAGATTTCAACTGTGGCAAACAAAATCTTCCTTCATGCAAAAGTTTACATGGAACTTGCCACCAGGCTTAAGATGAGAAGAAAGACAGTACAAGCTTATTGTACCTTGGGAGCAAGGACAGAGAAAGTTGGTCATGCCAAAACAACAATGCCAGAACTTTTTTGGAACATTTCATCCCCTTTTATATAAAAGGGAAGGTTTGCTTGTCAATACCCATTTCCCCCCAAGCTCTCACAACTCTAATATAAAGCTGTGCCTGCAAAGCAATAACCTGTTACTCTACAATATCCACCAAGCTTTAAAGACCTGCCACAAAACAATCAAACTTCACTGAAGCATTTCAAATAGCAACTTGCCCATTGGACAAAACGATCTTACTCCAGGACTGTGGGACAAGTGATCCCACCTGTTTTAAGACCAAAGCCATAATGAATCTTCATCTTACCTTCAAAGGAGAGATGTGTGATTGCAGGACGTATCCATGGACATTTTCTATCTGAGATAAGTTCTTTTCTGACACATGAACAAGTTCTGGTCCTCTCACTTCATGGGTTAAACGAGGTAAGGTATGATCGTGCAGGGCATCCTCATCTTGATAGCGATACTTCTAGGATAAAAAACAAGAATAATAAGCAGCTGTGAAAACACCACACATGTTTTAATATCATTATAGATCACTAGTCAATATTAGCTCCCCAACCTCCACCCAATCAGTAACCCAAGAGAAACAACCTGTTTCCAAGCAATTCATCAAAAAAGAGGCAGATTTGGTAGTAGATTGCATTGATGCACTAGACTTTTACTTTCAGAGATTTGGGTTGAAATCCCCCGTAAGGGAAAGAGAAACCTGTTGATCTTATCTTAGTCTCTAGTTGACATTGGTCCAGAACCCAAAACCCTCAGAATAATATTACATTACACTTCTGTAACATTTTCCATCAGAAGATCTGAAAATGCTTTAGAAACATGAGGTAGGCTCACAACAAACTTTACGGGCAGGAAATTGGGGTGGTGTATAATTAGTCCCCATATTACAAATGGGGAAGCCATGGGCTAGAAGGGTTACATGACTTCTCCTAAGTCAAACAAACATTGTAAAGTTTGGCCAGCCTATTTGGCACTATTTTCTTTCAGTCAGGACTTAGGGGAAAGCTACAGGGCTTCTTGAAATCTTTGGCACAAAGTAGATGGATATGGTGCTATTGTGAAATTTTGCTTTCAGTTAAGAGATCAGTAATTCTGTAAGACTCAAAATCAAATTTAAAAAATATATATATGAGTACTTGGACCTACTGGCCTTCTCACAAAGTTAGAGGTTAGAACAGAAAACTAAGCATGTCATAATTTCACAAGAGTTTTGGCACTGGAGGAAGATATTGTTGAAAATCCGTTCTCTCCATTTCCCATTTGGAATTCAGGCCTCACTTTTATTTTAAAATTGTGATATACAGTAGTAAAGTTATGTTAATTCATGAAGACATTAAAAATCAGATGTTATGAAGCGCCCCCACAATCCACTGAAAGGTGAGTTCAGGTGTGTGCTGTTGGTATACACATTGTTCCAAAAGTTTACAGTTCACAAACTCTCATTCTGGCATAAGGGAAGGGCTCGGCATACACCGATTATTTACAAAATACACAACGGGCAAGAATTGGTCTCTGTTCCCTCTGTGGGTTATGTCTGCAACACTTTATGCACACACACACACACACATTCCATATACTGCAATTATGGAACATACACAGTAACTGGCACCAGGCAGATCATTTTGGCAAAAAGCCACCAATCTAATAGACAGTATTCCAACCAATGCCATAAGCCTTGGCACACAGATAACAAAGCCCAAGCAATCCATTATCCTCTACTAATTCTAATGCACCCCTTTTAAGGAAAGTTTCCAGCCACACTGATGCCATAAATATAATGAGCAATTTGTTTAAACAAAACTTTGAGAAATAGCTGCATAACACAAGAGCCATCTCATCTCCCTTGCTACAATAGCTCCCAGACTGGACAACTGCATCTCTATCAGTGTCAATGCAAGACATCCGTGAAGAAGCCATGACTGGTTCACAAACCATCTCTTAAGTCTCCTCCTTATGATGGCATTGATTCAGAGCCTGCATCAGCTATCTATGCACTCCCTGATCCAATTCAAGGTTCTGGTTCTGACTTCTGAAACCCTCAAAGCACAAATCTACATTATCTCCATGACACTTTCTCTTTTCAGGGAAGCCCCAGCACCTTGAGAAATATGATCAAACAGGTGCTCAGACACTATAGTAATGGGTGTCATAAGAATATAGACAGATCAGACACAGCATGCTTATTGGAACCCAGGAACTCTCAGAGTAGAGATTGAAGTTTTGTCCTAATTTATTGCTCTGAGAAAACACTGAAGCTAGAGCCGTTCTTTTGACCAAACAATTTTCCACTCAAAGTGGGTTTATTAAAATTTTCTGTGGGGAAAAACCTGCCGATTCAGTCTACATTTTCCAATTGCTCAGTTAGTTGAATCAAAATTATTCAGTTTGTTTCGGAACACTGCACTGTTCCATTTTGGTCAAGTGTCACTTTGCCATTTAGACATTTCCAATTGGAAACATTTTTTCACAAAAGTTTTCAATATTCTAACTTTTTGTTCCCTCTTTAGAACAGCGAGGGATTTTTGAAGTGTCAAAATTTTCAGTGAAAGAAAGATTCTTTTCTTTGAACAGCTGGCAAGTAGTGTGCTGCACTCAAACAAGTCAACTACAGGTTGGGGATGAGCTATTGTGCCAGGCAGCAGAAACTTGCATACTGCAATGATGCGGGCTACTGCAATGTAGCTGAAAAAAACAAAACCAAAAATTGGTCCTAGGCAGTGTAGGCAGCATGATCTCTGAGTCAGTAGACCAAAGTTCTTTTTCTGGCTCTGTCACTGACTTACTTCATGATCTTGGGAAAGTCACTTCTGCACCAAGAAGTGGGGAGGATATTTACCATCCTTTACTAAGTGTTCTTCATCCTGAGATCTTGGAGCACTAAGTAATAGGTAATACTAGCACTTATTATTATCGATACTTATGTGGAGCTCACACACAGCTTAGCAATACAGTCCCTGAGTAGTATAGAAAATCTTCACAATTTTTATCAGCTTCTGCAGAGAAGATGTTCTATCCCAGTGGCTCTCAAACTTTTTTACCGGTGACCCCTTTCACATAGCAAGCCTCTCAGTGCGACCCCCTTATAAATTAAAAACACTTTTTAATATATTTAACACCATTATAAATGCTGGAGGCAAAGTGGGATTTGGGGTGGAGGTTGACAGCTCGCAACCCCTCCGTGTAATAACCTCGCGACCCCGTGAGGGTCCCGACCCCCAGTTTGAGAACCCCTGTTCTAGCCCATAATTTTAGTTACTGCATTACTTAACAGAAACACATGGTTGATAGTTTATAAGATATTTACAACAAAGCACTCAATCTACCATTAAAATCCCACACTACAAATCAAAAGTAATCTCGATCACTACAAGAAAGCTATCCATTTTCATTGAAATCCTAAATTAAAGACGAAAAAAACCTCAGTGAAATTAGCTAAAGTTGCTATTGCTTTAGCGATTTGTATTTTTAATCCATTCTTAGTCTATGTGATTCAAGAATATCATCAAACTTTTTAAAATGTAGTCCTGTTATAAAGTTACATTCGACCTTGTAACAGGGGCCTGGACTCCACTTCCATCTTCTTCCTTGCAGAAACTGTAGGGACTCCACGGGCTGTGTTCTCAGTGAAATATTTCAATTCCCCTTCACCAGTATCACCACAGTACTTTGTGTCTCCAACTATTTACAATATTTGCCAAGCTTTAGGCCCTCTGACCAGCACCCGAAGGGAACAGAGATCTCCCTACTCAGAGGCCTCTGTATGACTAGACTCAACTAGCCCTGTTCCTCCCTCTCCCCGCTGCACTTCCTTCCTGTGCCTTTTCTCAGCCCTGGGCTGACGGGGGCCAATTGAGATCTTACCCCACCAAGCCCACCAGTCTGATCAGATAATTACCCCAATCAGCTTCTATTGGGTCACTAATTAGCATGTGAGTGACCAGAGTGCAGGCTCACCTACTCACTCCCTGCACACAGTCAGACCTAAACAAAATACCAAGAATAGTTAAGGAAAATAAATGTAGGGTAAAACTTTCAAAAGCAACTAAGTGATTTAAGCTCCTGAGTCCCATTTTCTAGGGCTACCATATGTCTGGATTTCCCCGGACATGTCCGGCTTTTCGGTCTATAAATAGCCATCCGGGGGGGATTTTTAAAAATCTAAAAATGTCCGGGATTTCCCCCCGGTCGGCTATTTATAGACAGAAAAGCGGCGGCCAAGCACCGCTGGGCAGCCAAAGCCTCTTCCCGTCTCCCACCATCCCCCCATTACCACGCTGTCCGGCCCCGCAGCTGTCTTCCCCCTCCTCCCCTCCCCTGAACGCTCCGCCCACCTGCTCCTCTCCCTCCCCTGCGTCCCGAGAATCAGATCTTGGCGGGAAGTCTGAAAAGAAGCAGCAGCAGGTGAGAGGCAGCAGCAGGTAAGCTGGGGGGGTGGGGAGGCACGAGGAGGAGAGCTCCAAGGAGGCGCGGTCCTGGCTGAGCGGCTCCCTCCGGCCCGGGCCGAGCGGCGCCCGGTGGCCCCAGTGGCTCCGGCCCGGCTCGGGCCCCAGGGCAGCGGCCCCGGTCCTGGTTCTGGGGGTCCTGTCAGGGGGCGGGGAGCAGTTGGATAGGGCATGGGAGTCCCGGGGGGTCTGTCTGGGGGCGGGGGTGTGGATAAGGGTTGGGGCAGTCAGGGGACAGGTAGGGTCGTAGGAGGGCAGTGAGGGTGGGGGGTTCTCAGGAGGGGGCAGTCAGGGGACAAGAAGCAGGGCGGCTTAGATAGGGGGTGAGGTCCTAGGGGGCAGTTAGTGGCAGGAGTCCCAGGAGTGGGCAGTCAGGGGACAAGGAGCGGGGGGGTTGGGGGCTCTTAGGGGGGCAATCAGGGGGTGGGAAGTGGGAGGGAGTGGATGGGGGCAGAGCAGGGCCGGGGCTCGAGCGGGGCTCCTCCCCCCCAGTGTCCTCTTTTTTGCTTGTGGAAATATGGTAACCCTACATTTTCTAAAGTGAATTAAGAGCCTAAGTTTCTTAGATGCTTTTGAAAATTTTACCTTATAACTGCATATTAACCATTAGCATGCAGAAGAGCCTGCATATTCAGCCTGCATAAATTAGTAAGCAAGTATACCGTACACTTCTGGACCTTCCTTTTCCTTCTGCCCTCCCCACAGGCCTTGCCCCTTCCAAATTCTTCACAAAGTGTTGCAACTAGAACATTCTTCATGTGGCTATTTCACTCCTATTTTGAGCCTGCATCACTGCTATCACATGAGAACCAGTAAAGAGCTGGGAACATGCTGAACCTGGAGTCGTTACGTGGTTCCCAGCGTAAACATCATGTCATGAGTGCAAGCCAGTAATAAAGGAGGGTTTCTGGGAAAGTGGTGGAGCAGACCAGGGAACCAAGCAAGAGCTCTGACTCACCTCCCCACAGCCAGAGACGCTCATTCCTTTGTAGCATTGTGCCCTGCGGTGGGCCGACAATTTCCTTGGGAAACAGCTCGTTCCCTGGAAACTGGCTTTTTCTCAAAGGGTTAATTCAAATTTCTGGAAGGAAAACAAATGCATAGTGCTGCTCCTTGTTTGACAAAAGAACAGGTGGATGGCTTATGATAATTAAATTACAAATCAGTGCCTGCTGCTCTCAGGGTATTGTATGCTGCCAGCTAGCATCAGATATTTAAAATCCCATGTAATTACCTATAATGGAGGAGTGGAGGGTATTGCTGTGAATTTAATGTGAACTTGCTCTTTTTAATAACTGATCATTCCTGTTACAATGTGAGAGTATTGCTATAAAATGGTACCGCCACCTCACTTTACTCCAGCCGGGAGGGGTTGTTGTTGTTTGTTTTGTAGTTCTGTTTGCAGGGGGGAAATGTCAGCTGAACAGAAGGTAGGACCTGACACAGCACAGAGTATTGGTTAAAACCTTGCAGTTGGACACCGGCCAGTTCTGATGCAAAAAAAGGAGAAAGATAGGGAGACACTGACTTGACAAGTTACTGTCTGTGTGCAAACACTGTAATTTTCATACGCTACTCATTGAACTTACATTACCCTGACAGTCTTATAGGAAATAAAGCTGGTTGGAAATTTTATGTATTAATGGAAAAAAGCATGTGCTGCAAAATTTTCACAAGTTCAAAAAAAAAGATTTTGCCCTTTTTTGGATTTGGAAAATATTTTATTTTGGGTCAGTTCAGCATTAATATGGGCCCTGAGCTGCTATGGTAGTAGTTGGAGTGCATTGTGTCTCCATTCCCCACTGTCCAACATCTCCCATGATGCACCCCAATCTCACCTTTGACTGAAGCAATAGGGTACATCATCCAAGTCAAATGGACACAATATATCATAGGAGCTGTAGTCAGACAGGGACTCAAACTACAACTCCCATGAGGCACCACAACATCTGTGTGTATGGTGGGGGCTAAGATTAATGTATAATGAAGCCAAAACTAAAACATTTCAATTTGGGAATGTCAAAATTAAATATTTCAACATTTCTCAAATCAGAATTTTTCAGAAGTTTCTGTTCTGTGAAAGATAAAAAAAAATGGTATTTCAACTTTTCCTCCCACTCTGGGATGAAAACATCTTTTGAAATATCCGAATTTCAAACAGGAATTTTATGCAGGATGGAAATCGAGTAAGGAATAAGATTTCTCAGCTATATTAAATTCCCATACAGTAACCAGCTAGTGGTAAACACACATTTCAGTGCTTCCTATCATGCAGTTCCATCTCTGGGCAGCATGACACGCTATGGCCAAAAGAAGGCCTTAAGTAATACTACTTGTTTTAGTCAGAGACCCATAGCATTTAATCTAATGCTAGTTACTGATCAACTCACTGCCACGTGAAACAACTACAGATGCAAGCAACTTTATTGAGTGTACAATTTAATGGAAAGACTTATTCAGAGTGAAAAACACTTCTGCCTTGTCAAAAACAACCATGTAGACAAATGCTAGAAAGAATAGTTAGTGCTGGCATAACACAGGAGTGGGGCTAATCATGCAAAATGTGTCCCATGAATATTCATTTGAGTTCTTAAATGAATTCCTTACAGCCACGCTCGTCCTACTTTTGTGTTCACTTTTTGAGTTTTTACTAGCACAATTGTTCACAGGGAATTAATTCCAGTGTCAGATGTGAGCATACTGAGAAACCAAACTTTACATTTGAACACACAAGTATTTGCACTGGAAGTGTTTCTTCACTCATTCAATCAGGGAACTGAAATAATATCATATTATTCATCCAACCAATTGCAACTGAGCAGGGCCGGTGCTACCATTTAGGCAAACTAGGAGGTTGCTAGGGCGCCAAGATTTGGGGGCACCAAAATGCAGTGCCCCCAATTTTTTTTTACATTGTTTCAACGCCCCCTCCCCGAGCGCACGGTCGCCGCTCCACTTCTCCCGCCTCCCAGGCTTGCAGCACCAATCAGCTGTTTGGCGCTGCAAGCCTGGGAGGGGAGGAGAATTAGAGTGGGGGAGGCATGCTCGGGGAGGAGGGGGAGCAGAGGTGAACTAGGGTGGGGAGCTGCCACATAGCTCCCTGGACGGGGGGAGCTGCCGCAGGGGTGCCTCGGGGGAGGGAGCTACCGCAGGGCTCCCCACCTCTGCTACACCCCCTCCCTGAGTGTGCCATCGCTGCTCCACTTCTCCTGCCTCCCAGGCTTGCGGCGCCAATCAGCTGTTTGGTGCCGCAAGCCTGGGAGGGGAGGAGAATTAGAGTGGGGCGGTGTGCTCAGGGAGGAGGCGGAGCAGAGATGAGCTGGGGCGGGGAGCTACCGCACGGCTTCCCGGGGGGGGGGGGGGGGAGGGCGGCCGCAGGGCGGGGGGGGTGGGCGCAAGGTGGAAGTTTTGCCTAGGGTGTGAAACTTCCTTGCACCGGCCCTGCAACTGAGCAACCGAGCTTGACACAGCTTGACTCTTTCTTTGACTTCGTGCATATAAATATATATGAAGTGGAAAAGTTTCAAGAGACTGACTTTGTAGCCTGGTGGTGACAGCACTCACCTGGGAGGTTAGAGACAAGATTCGAGATCTTCACCTGTCTGATTCAGAGAAGGGACTTGAACGTGAGTGCCCTGGCCACCAGGCTATTCTGGAGTGCCCCTCTTATTTTTCATGAAAAACTTCAAAAGGTCTCAGTTTCATGCCAATGGTGAAATCTTGAAAATTTGTATGGAATAGGAAAACTATTTCCTGCTCAGCCCTAATTGTGAATGACTTGCTGTCTTGTCTATGTAGTGTATTTTTAAAGGGCCTGTCACCTTAGTACTGCAATACCTTTCATCCAAAAATCAAAGAACTTTTACAAACATTGGATATTTTTCCCCTACACCTTGTTGAAATGGATATTTATGAGTGAGAAAATTAGGCTCGGAGAAATTCAGCCCAAGGTCATATGTTGAATCAATTAATAACCCAGGAGGTTAATTCCTTATCTGCTGTTCTAACCACTAGCAAAGCAACCACAGTGAAATGCAAAAGGAAAAATGAAATATATTATTAATTTCCGATGAATGCTCTTAATTTTTTTTTTTACAAGGGTTCTAAAAAACAGTAAATTGGGCAGGAATTATGGTTCTCATATCCCTGTTCAGTACTTAGCACAATTTTGATATCTCAGTAGAAATTATAATCAGTAACAATGTTCCTTTGGGGGAGTGAGAAATAGAGATACTGGTTCCTAGTTAAGTTCGATTTTGTGGAGGACAAGAATTAGAATGAGACTCTTTTGAAGGAGGGAACCCTCTCATGACACTGATCAGCCGCATGTGCCGTTTTCCTATGCAGTGCAGCAAAGCAAATTATAATTGTTCAGGAAAAGAAACACCAGTGGATTGATGTGTTTGTTTTTAATATTAAAACAGTAAGGCAGTTTTAGGAATCATATATAATCATATATCCATTTAATAAAAAGAAAACAAAACAACCCCCCCCCCCCCCAGTTTTATAGCATATTCAGTGTCTGCTTCTTGAGCCTCAAACCAATTTTATTTTGCATCGTGAAGGGCAGGATGATAAAATATATAATTTTAAAATTGCCATTAGCCTAACTATTGGTATATGCAGTGTTGTTGTAGCCATGTTGGCCCCAGGACATTAGAGAGACAAAAGTAGATGAGACAGTATTGTTTATTGGATCAGCTTCTGTTGGAGAGAAAGAGAAGCTTTAGAACTTACAGAGAGCTCTAGAACTTACAGACAGCTCTTCTTCAGGTCTGGGAAACATACTCGTGTCACAACTAAATACAGGGTGAAACAGATTGTTTAGTATAAGTAGTTAACACATATTTCAAAGTATGCAGTGTTCCCAGACCTGAAGAAGAGCTCTGTATAGCTCAAAATCATCTCTCTCTCACCAACAGAATTTGGTCCAGTAAACAATATTACATTACCCACCTTGTCACACTGGATTTTTGGCTTATTACAACAATCTATAACCCACTAACTTCTCCCTCCTCTCCCCATTATTATTCCCCCTATTACTGGACAGGTATTAATGGGTCACTTCACCTTGAATGGGTCCTTGAAATGTGTTAAGTACTTATGTTAAGCAATTTGTTCCACCCTGTATTTAGCTGTGACAACTTGAGTATATTTCCCAGACCTGAAGAAAAAGTCTACGTACTCTCAAAAGCCTGTCTCTCTCACCAACAAAAGTTGGACCAATACAAAATACTACCACATCCACCTTGTCTCTCTATCAGAGGGGTAGCCGTGTTAGTCTGAATCAGTAAAAAGCAACAGAGGGTCCTGTGGCACCTATAGGACTAACATCTTGCATCTGAAGAAGTGAGGTTCTTACCCACGAAAGCTTATGCTCCCAATACTTCTGTTAGTCTTAAAGGTGCCACAGGACCCTCTGTTGCTTGTCTCTCTAGTTAGCCTAACTACACTTTCCTTTAGTATGTTGCTGCAATTACGCCTTTAGCTCACAAGATGGCACAATAACCATCAAGTTAAAAGACGCTCACATCCAACTGATTATATGAAAAGCATTTGGGGGAAAAAAGTGAGTAGCTATAAAAGGTCATAAACCTTCAGTTGATTTTTATTGTGAACAAACCTGATAGATATGTTCACAGCATTTTTATTTAAGATGCTGTTATTAAGAATACTGCAGTACTTACAGGAATCATATTCAAAGCTGGCATCTGGAGGAACTGCGACAATTTGTACAAGTACCAAGTATTATGACTCAGTAGTAACCTATTGATTTTTTCAGGGATTACTAAATTTGAATGCTATCAGCAGACCTGAGAATGGCTCTGAACCCTGCATTCCTCAAGGCATTCTAAGTCCTAATTAAAACTGTCTGCCTGCTAATATGTACCAGGAAGTATTTGGCTTCATATGCTGCATCACATTTTGGACCCACTAACTACCTCTATTTAGCCCTCTGGAGGTTGCTACTTACCATTCAATAATTTTTAAGTAGATTTTTCGTTTCGGACTTCAAGCATCAATATAACAACAGAGGGGATTTGAAAGGGTGTTTTGTTTTGTTTTTTGACATGAAACAGTAGTGTTGCTATTGATTATAAAATATATATATATATATATTTAAAATGTCCAATAATATTAATTATTGTTTATCTACAGTATTACGAAACCCAAGTATTCGAAAACCATAAGTCAGGCCTTAAACCAATGGACGTACTTAAAAGTAACAAGATTTTAAAGAATTATCTTTAATATTAAATACAAAGCTATATTATAGTTTCCCCAACTTGGCAATGGTGAGGATTTGCCATTAATTTGTTCTGCACATTTACACACAAGGTAGATAATGTGTAATCTAGCCCAGGTTTCACCAGCATGAGACCCCTGAAAAGTCCCCCTCCGCTCCCCTCATTGCTGACCACAATATTTAATAGACTTAAAACAAAAAAGCCCTAATACACAAGAACCTCCCTACCTACTGTCCAAGGCTGGGGCGGTTCGTTCACAGTCACCCGGCTGCACCAAGTGAAAAAGGCATCTTTTCAAGACTCTTGGGCCAATGACCTGGCTGTAGGCTCTGGTGTTTAATTCTATACCTTTCCAGCCCTCTTCGGGAACTATGTCAGCAGATTATACACCTCCTGTTGGTTAATTGACAGATTAACAATGGTCCCAATCATACTTAACTCCTGCCTGAGTTTAGCCCAGCAGTGCATATGGTAGTGGTGGGTTTTATTTCTGGCAAACTGCTTGAGCACAGGGTGCTATAAATGTCACGTACTGACAAAACTGAGAACAGCCCTGATATCCTCAAACAGAGGGGGAGGCAGGAGCAGAAAAGTAGGGTATCAAGGATAGGAGCCAGGATGGAGATAAGGGCAGAGACAGTCAGAGACAGACTGGGGGCACAAGTGCAGAACCACCAGAGTACATTCCCTTCCAAAACCTGGAGTTGAACCCAGGAGCACTGAGTCTACAATCCTCTGCTGCCAGCAAATAGCTGCAAAACACTACTGAAGTAAGCAGCTCATATCTAGGGCCCTGCCAAATTCACTGTCCATTTTGGTCAATTTCATGGCCATAGGATTTAAAAAATCATAGATGTCATGATTTCAGCTATTTAAATCTGTAATTTCACGGTGTTGTAATTGTAAGGGTCCTGACCCAAAAAGGAGTTGTGTGTATGTGTGTGTGTGGGGGGGGGGGAGGGTCGCAAGGTTATTGTGTGGTTGCGGTACTGCTACCCTTACTTCTCCACTGCTGTTGCTGGCGGCGGTGCCTTCAGAGCAGGGGAGCTGGAAAGCAGCAGCTGCTGGCTGGAAGCCCAACTCTGAAGGCAGTGCCACCACCAGCACCAGCACAGAAGTAAGGATGGCCTGGTATGGTATTGCCACCCCTACTTCCATGCTGCTGCCTGCAAAGCTGGGGCCTCAGTCAGCAGCCACCACTGTCCAGCCACCCAGCTCTGAAGGCAGCAGCGCAGAAGTAAGGGTGGCATGATATGATATTGCCATGCTTACGTCTGCACTGCTGCTGGCAGGGCACTGCCTTTACCGCTGGGTGACCGGGCAACAGTCGCCGCTCTCTGGTTGCCCAGCTCTGAAGTCAGCGCAGAAGTAAGGGTGGCAATACTGTGACCTCCCTGTAACTCCCTTTTGGGGCAGAACCATCAATTTGAGAAACGCTGGTCTCCCCCGTGAAATATAGTATAGGGTAAAAGCACACAAAAGACCAGATTTCACAGTGGGAAATCAGATTTCATGGTCCGTGATGTGTTTTTCCTGACCGTGAATTTGGTAGGGCCCTACTCATATCCCTCTAGTGACTGGTCCACACAGAGGTTAACAGCCTATCACAGCTTCATTACTTACTTCATTAGCTCCAGTGGATCTAAAGACCCCCCAACCCTGCTGATGACCCAACTTGGGTGTCAGTATGGTTCCACATGATAGAGTTTCTTTTTTTCTGGGGTTTTATTTTAGATTAGGAAATTACATCCACAAGAACTATTAAAAGAACATTAAGATTTCAAAGTCAAGTGCTCAAAAATTAGGAAACTTTTTTTCATAGGACCCTCCCTCATTCAGTGCCCAGGATGGACTGGGGTGCAGAGGTTAATTAGGACTTTGTAGTGAATGAGGCGTGTATGGAAGATCCCAGCTTCATTTGTTGCACAAGTGGAAAGTGTGTAGTGAATGATATAGATGGTTGGCAGGGGAAGGGTGGAGAAGGAGGATCTTTAGGCAGTTGAATGCTTCCCTAAAATAACTGGATTCTCTCCCTGCATGTGCCAGAGTTCCTATGTGAAGCCAAGCCAGGCACTTAAACTAAACTTTTCAGAGGTGGTCACTAACTGTTCCTAGGTGCCGGACAGGAAACCCTGGGGTCTGACTTGCAGTCGTACTGAACCCTCCCAGCTGCGGCTGAAGTCAATGGGAGCTGTATTTTGAACATATAGAGTGCTAGATAAAGGCTAAGTGCTCTGAAAAATCAGGCCCTACGTATCTCAAGTTGGGCAACCAAAAATTAATGGACACTTGACCTTAATTGCGCTATGCCTCCATTCTACATATGTAAGAGGGGGATAAAAATACTCCCTCATCTCCCAGCGGTGCTGCGAAAATAAATCCATTAAAGTCTGTGAAGCAGTCAGATACTATAATGAGGAGCACTATAGAAGAGCCTCAAGAAAATTAATAATTCTGTATTCTGACCAGGGTTTAAATAGTGAACTTTAAATAAGGCTTAATGGGGCCACACATTGAATGTGGAGGCTGAAAAGAAATAAGAACTAACTCCCCATTCATTGAGTAAGCCTAGGTTCCTGTGGAAAAGACAGTAGTGATCATATAATTAGAGACTACCATAAAGTATACGCACAAGGGAGGCAAATTAATATTGCCCAGGCAACCTTAATTCAGACCTTTTGAGTGCTTGACTTAGCAACCTTAACATCTTAATATAGTATTTTTAATGAAATGCATGCATGTGTATACACACACACACACACACACTTAAATGATACTCTTATTTGTTAAAACTCTGAAATTCAGTAATTATCCCTATAGCTATTTCAATGTTTATGAAAGACTGGCACTCCATACATACATAGTAACACAAGTGAACTATTATGTATATAAATTAGAAAAATAATCTATCCATTGCCACTCTGATGAATCCAGGCCATTATCTCTGAAGTTAAATTATTTTACTACAAAACCAATCTTCATCTCTGCTGGAAAAGTTATTACAAGCTACAGATATGTATATTTTCCACTACTTATCAAAACCCTGTTTCAAAGGCTATGAATTTTAACAGCCACCTTACAAACAGAAGGAATTAATACATTTTAACGTAATGCACTGTGGGCTGGGACTCATACGGATTTCTGTGGGAATCACGGGTGTTTGGAACTTCTGAAAGTTAAGCCTGAATTATCTGAAGCTGGGCACTCAAAAATAAAAAGTTAGAAGAGGCTCCCAACATTAGGGACTACTTTTAAAAAATGTGGACTTGAACCCTTCTGTAACTGAGATTATCCTTCTGTAAAATGAAATTGTGACAGGGTGGCCTGCATCTTTAAGAAACTGGATTAAATAAATCCATCATTTAAAGCAGAGCGGCAGCAAGGTGGCAAAATAGGTAGTCACCAGATGCCAGAAAGCAAATAAACAGCAAGGTAGTTCTGGAACAAGGGACTAAATGTCATAGTCAGCCAGGAAGCATATCCCTATTTAGAAACCGTCTCTTGTGGCTTTTCCATGGGAAATTTTTTGCTTTGTGGGGGAAAGGCAAGGGGGGGGGTTGCACTGGTTCCTTACCCCATTGCGGGAAATAAAGATCCAATTTATTTTTTCACTCTACAGAATATGCAGCGCCCTCATTCACAAGGGAGACATTTAAATGCCTAATTGCCACTTTAGTCACCCAAGTCCAACCTTTAGGCACCACTGGCAATTGCAAAACTCCTACTCAGCTGCTGCCTAACACTGAAGGTTTGTAAACCTTCAGTGTTAAAGTACCAGAGGCACCTAAATTTGCACAAATGGGCATGTGTGCAGCTGCTTAAGTCCTCACAGTGCCAAGCAGCTCTGTGCTTATCTCACACCTAAGCTGCAGTGAGATTTCACAAAGTAGGTACTCCCCTGCCTACCTTGTCTTCAGGGTCAGACCCAGAAGTCATGTTCTGAGCACATCTAAATCCTTAGAAATTGAAACAGTAGTAGTGGCAACCTTAACTTTTAGCCCAGTGGTCGAGGCATGCGCCCAGCATGTGGGTTTAAATAGTGCACTTTAAATAAGGCCTAACGGGGCCACACATTGGATGTGGAGAATGAAGAGAAATAAGAACTAACGCCCTATTCATTGAATAAGCCTCTTTTAGATACAGGTATTTTTAGCAAAAGTCATGGATAGGTCATGGGCAATAAACAAAATTATTGCACATGACCAGTACCTGACATATACTATAAATACCCTGACTAAACCTGGGTGCTGCTGCTGCAGGGGCTGCACGCCCCAAGGGGCTGCTGCTGTGGAGGGTGCACCCCACCCAGGTGGCCACTGCTCAAGTTGTCCCCCAGGGCCAGTTGGGTCAGCTGGCTGCAGAGCCATTCCAGCAGCAGCCGGTGTGGCTGTCCCCAAGCCAGCTGCCGGGGCAGCCCCGGGATCAGCCACACTGGCCACTGCACAAGTCACAGAGGTCACGGAAAGTCACAGAATCCATGACTTCTGTGACCTCTGTGACAGACCCGGAGCCCTAGTGATAAAGAACTTAATCAACTGATTGTATACAATATTACCATATTATAAAAGTATAATGAATGAGGTTTTCCACGAAAACCTATGACACCCTGGTGATTAATATAATTGTGAAATGTATTTATTAACACTACATACAGAATTATGGATACTCAGTATTATGCTTTATAGTCTGTAACCAAACAAAGGGAGAAACATACGTCTCCTGGACAAGAGGAAACATCACAACTATCTGTCTCCAGTGAAATTAAGCAAGGTGTGACCAAAACAATGGAAGCCCTATTTACATTCAAATCACTAGGGGGGTGGGAAGATCACAGGAAGGAAAGAACAGCATTAGGCCATCCTGCCTCTTTAAACAAGGTCACTGAAATCAGAGATAGATGCAGAGACAGAAAGCCATTTTGGCATCCATCACTAGATAGGGTGACCAGGTGTCCGGTTTTCGAACAGAATACCCGGTCGAAAAGGGACCCTGGCGATTCCGGTCAGCACCGCCGACTGGGCCGTTAAAAGTCTGGGTGGTGGTGCTGCAGCGCTAAGGCAGGCTAGCACCTACCTGTCCTGACACCGCGCTGCACCCTGGAAGTGGCCAGCAGGTCCAGCTCCTAGGCAGGGGGCCATAGGGCTCTGTGCACTGCCCCCACCCTAAGCACCAGCTCCACACTCCCATTGGCCGGGAACCGCAGCCAATGGGAGCTGGCGGGGGGCGGTGCCTGTGGTCAAAAGCAGCATGCAGATCCTCCTGCACCCCCGCCTACTAGCACCAGACCTGCTGGCCACTTCCAGGATGTACGCAACGTGGTGTCAGGACAGGCAGGTACCCGGCCTTAGCATCGCTGCGCTGCTGACCAGGTGCCACCAGAGGTAAGCCTGTGCCCCAAACCTCTGCCCCAGCCCTGCGCCCCCCCAAACCTGGAGTCCCCTCCTACACCCCAAACCCCTCATCTCCAGCCCCACCTCAGAGCCAGAACCCCCCACTCACACCCCAACTCCCTGCCTCAACCCACAGCCCCCTCCCACACTCCAAATCCCTCAGCCTGGAACCGCCTCCTGCACCCCAAGCCCCTCATCCCCAGTTGCACTCCAGAGCCTGCACCCCAAGCCCCTGCCCCAGCTCAGTGAAAGTGAGTGAGGGTGGGGTAGAGCAAGCCACTAAGGGATGGGGAATGTAGTGAGCTGGGGACAGGGCCTCAGGGAAGGGGCAGGGCTAGGGTGTTCAGTTGTATGGGATTAGAATGTTGGCAACCCTATCACCAGATAGACACAAAGGAACAGAGCTCTTGAGAGCTGAGAAAGATGGGTCCTACAACAAAGGGGGAATTGAAGACTCTGGGAACTGAACATGGGCAAGGATCTTTCCCCTAGGAAGACAAGGGAAGGCAGCCTCTTGTACTATTGTGGAAAGTCCTGACTGAGGAAAAGTCAACCATGACTTGGAAAAAGGAAGATTGGTGAGGTAAAGTATCTTGAACAAAGCCTGTATTTTGCTAGATTAAGTTTTAGACTTTTAGAGGTGCAGTTTCCTTTTATTTGCTTGTCACCCCTTTCTAACTTAATTCTCTGTATATTTTGTTATTTTTTTTAAACTGTAAATCAACTCAGTGCTTTGTTTGAAGGGTGTACTTGCCCCACTTACGTTGTTAAACTCTAAACTGCTTTTGTCTCTTTAAGGAGCAACAAACATTATTTCTCTGAGTGGTCCAGGTGAGGACTGGACAGACCAGGGCATATGGTTTTGGAGGAATTTGGGCTGGTGGAAGCCAGAATAGGGCTGTAGCCAGGTGCTAGGGTCAGAAGTGCTGAACCAGGATTGCCAGTGGTTTTCAATCTTTCCAGACGACTGTAATTAAGGGTAATTAAGTCTTCACGTTCAGTCAGTCCTTTACATCATTGCGGAGAACGAGTTGTCAGCCTTGTCGTCAGACTATTACTGCATAAAAAACTGCCCACTGGGAACTCAACTGAGAGCTGCAACCCATATGACAGACGGTTATGCCTTTTGCTCACTGCTGACCTAAGGTACATTTGAACCACTGATCTAAAAGTCAAAGGTTCAATATGGCATTACCAGTTCCAAACCATCCATCCCCATTAAAACCACTTTTACTATTAATGGAACTTCAATACATGAGCGTAACTCACAAAAACATTAAGTATGGTGTGAATGCATCTACTCATATATACATGTAGTCTGCTTATACTGTGTGTATCTACTTTCAATCTATTAACTAAGCAAACGGAGACATTTTAGCTCACAGGGAGGCACTTCTGTTTATACAGCCAAAGGTCATATATTTTATTCCAAGTGCTACATGATTAAGCCTTAGTGACAACTATGCTGCCTGTATGTGCATTCCCACAGTGTGTTACAAAGAGACATCTGTATTTTTAAAACCTAGTGATTATCCAGGTGGTGCTCAGTTAGCCTGGTTCTTCAGTTCCCAAGAGACAGAATACATCATTTAATTTCCCTTGCTAGAGTACAAACTATTAGGCTGAAAGCTGAACATACTAATACTCAAATCTCTCAGTTGTCACTAATATTCTGTCCCTAAGCTTCCATGTCCTCATGGACCTTTTTCTACATTACTTATTTATTAAAACTTTGGCCTTTTATAAAAGCATTTAACAACAATCATCAAAAGGTTGCAGCAGGCTGTGGGTCGCAGAGGCTCCTTTACAGCTAAATAATTATGTGATGTTGTAAAGTTTTCTGAAAAATTTAGTGTGACATCTCACTTTTCTGAGGACAGTCCCTGATTTTAAAAGTGAAATAGTTGGGAATCTACTAACTTAACTAGGCTGTCAAGTGATTAAAAAAAAAATCAATCACGATTAATCGCACTGTTAAACAATAATAGAATACCATTTATTTAAATATTTGTGGATGTTTTCTACATTTTCAAATATAGATTTCAATTACAACAAAGTTTACAGTGCTCACTTTATATTTATTTTTTATTACAAGTATTTGCACTGTAAAAAAAAATAAATGTATTACGTGAATTGAAAAATACTAAGTACTGTAGTGCAATCTCTATCATGAAGGTTGAACTTACAAATGTAGAATTATGTAAAAAAAATTGCATTAAAAATAAAACAGTGTAAAATTGTAGAACCTGCAAGTCTACTCAGTCCTACTTCTTGTTCAGCCAATAAGCAGGTGTTCACATGTCACTGTTGTAGCTGGCTTCACAAGATATTTACATGCCAGATGCGCTAAAGATTCATATGTCCCTTCATGCTTCAAACACCATTCAAGGGGACATGCATCCATGCTGATGACGGAGTCTGCTCGATAACAATCCAAGCAGTGCAGACAGATGCATGTTCATTTTCATCCTCTGATTCACATGCCACCAACAGAAGGTTGACTTTCTTTTTTGGTGGTTCGGGTTCTGTAGTTTCCGCATCGAAGTGTTGCTCTTTTAAGACTTCTGAGAGCATGCTCCACACCTCGTCCCTCTCAGATTTTGGAAGGCACTTCAGATTCTTAAACCTTGGGTCGAGTACCATAGCTATCTTCAGAAATCTCACATTGGTACTTTCTTAGCGTTTTGTCAAATCTGCAGTGAAAGTGTTTTTAAATCAAACAACATATACTGGGTGATCATCCGAGACTGCTATAAGATGAAATATATGGCAGAATGCAGGTAAAACAGAACAGTGGACATACAATTCTCCCATGTCCCAAATTTAATTAATGCTTTATTTTTTAACTAATGTCATCAGCACGGAAGCATGTCTTCTGGAATGGTGGCCGAAGCATGAAGGGGCATATGAATGTTTAGCATATCTGGTACGTAAATACTTTGCAATGCCAGCCACAAAGCTGCCATGCAAATGTCTGTTCTGACTTTTTGGTGACATTCTAAATAACAAGAGGGCAGCATTACCTCCTGTAAATGTAAACAAACTTGTTTGTCTTAAAGAACAGGAGAACTTGTGGCACCTTAGAGACTAACAAATTTATTAGAGCATAAGCTTTCGTGGACTACAGCCCACTTCTTCGGATGTCTTCTTTGTTTGTCTTAGCAATTGGCTGAACAAGAAGTAGGACCGAGTGGACTTGTAGGTTCTGAAGTGTTACATTGTTTTGTTTTTGAGTGCAGTTATGTACCCAAAAATAATCTACATTTATAAATTGCACTTAAACGATAAAGTGATTGCACTATGGTACCTATATGAGGTGAATTGAAAAATACTTTTTTTTATTTTTACAATACAAATATTTGTAATAAAAAACAATATGCACTTTAATTCCAATTACAACATAGAATATATATGAAAAGGTAGAAAAATATCCAAAATATGTAATACATTTCAATTGGTATTCTATTGTTTAATAGCATGATTAAAACTGTGATTAATCGCGATTAATTTTTTTAATCGTGATTATTCTTTTTGAGTTAATCATGTGAGTTAATTGCGATTAATCAACAGCCCTAAACTTAACACATTCTCTTCTTGAGCTCCACAAGAAAGGAAGTGTTATAGCTCCAGTGCAAGCATTTCTCCTCCAGTTTTTCTTTGATTGTTCATATAACAAAATATTACAAAAGTTTCTTCCTCTTTCAGATCATGAATCAGCAAGGCATTGAAGTACATGACATCAACTGAAGTCAATGGGACAACTCAGAAGCTTACAGTTATTCATGTCCTTAAGTACCTTTGTGAATCAAGGCCTTACAGTTCAAGTCAATGGCATTTTAATAACTGCTTACCAAAATTTTCTGAAGCGCTTTAATTACTGTATTAGTTGTGTGAAAATTTGCAATCCTCAAATTTCCCAGTCCCCAATATCTTTTATACCTCTATGCTTCTAATGCAAAAGTATTCACCATTCACACTAGTATTAAGGCTAGATGTTTGCCTTTTCAAACCCCCATGCAAAGATTTTGACAGATCTCTGCATGCTATCAAGGGAGACCTTGGAAGGGAAGTTTGAACATTTGTGCCGCAGAAATACGTTGCCAGAGTACAACAGCTAGAGCTATGTCTAAAAGTGACTAATCGAGTATTCTGGACTCATTTGAGGCACCTTGTTCTAGCTTTAACACACTTCATATTTCCTAGAAATGCCTTTATGTAAAATGGTGAGTGATCCTCTTCTCAGCTGAGAACAGAATCCACTTAACTTATGTTTACAGTCTGTGTCCACAGAACAAGGCACCCATTTTGCATATCTCGCAAGCATGAAGTTTCAGGAGATAACATCAAGTCAATTTTCAGACACACTTCTTGGTTTATTCATTTTGAAAGGAGCTTCTTATCTTTTGAAATTTCACACTGCAATCTGAGGAAAATGAGTATAATATTTCCTAAAAATATGAAAACTCAAGCAAAATTTTATCTAACGGATAAAAACACAATATTTATATCTTGTAATATATTATTTCAATTTATATGGGTCACATATCCACATCATATCCAAGAGCTAGACTTGGAATTTGTATTACTTGCCTACAGCCAGAAAAAAAAATTAGTCAGACAAATTCATCCTATTATGTCTGAAAAGGCTAAAGAGCAAAAGCTATTCTACCTGAAGTTTGCACTATGTACTTATAGTGCTGCCAACCACAGGGTATCAGAGGGAATTTCAAAATTATGTGGGAAAGTCTGCAATTTTGAAATTTGCTTCCATTTCGAATTGGAATGGAATGTAAAAGTTTGGAATTTCTCACTAAATGAAATTTTTAAAATCATTCTTATCAAAATATTTCATTTCAATTTCAACTTTATTTTCGACTATAATAAAAATAAAATAAGTAAAACAAATACATAACCGTTCTATTAGAAAATTAAAGTATTGACCAACTCTAAAAATTACATAAAAAAGCCCAACCTATATACATAACTTTTGTCTTCTCTTACTCTTTACAAGACCAAGTAGAATTGCCAGGAATTTCACTTAACACTACAAAACTTTTCATTTAGATTTCCTCCAATCCTAGGCTGACCAGATAGCAAGTGTGAAAAATCGGGACAGGGGTTGGAAGGTAATAGGAGCCTATATAAGAAAAAGCCCCAAATATCGGGACTGTCCCTATAAAATCGGAACATCGGGTCACCCTATCCAATACACTTATTTCAGATGTTTGCATATTGCATTTTTTTTTCTAATTTCACCTCATAGACTCATAGACTCATAGACTCATAGACATTAAGGTCAGAAGGGACCATTATGATCATCTGGTCTGACCCCCTGCATGCCGCAGGCCGCAAGACCCTTCCCTGTACTCTACCGTTGAAGTCCCCAGTCCTGTGTTTTAGTGACTTCAATCGGCTGAGACCCTCCTGCTAGTGATCCCTGCCCCATGCTGCGGAGGAAGGCGAAAAACCTCCAGAGGCTC
>NC_048298.1:325407623-325442345 GCF_013100865.1 Trachemys scripta elegans | reverse complement strand
GGCGCAGGGTCCGGAGACATGGGGGCTGCCCGAAGCCCGAGTGCTGCCGGCTTCATAGTTTGCCGGGCAGCCTCCAGACCCTGCGCCCCCGGCTGGGCGCTTCCCCTTCCAGGGTCCAGCTGCGCTGGGGAAGGGGGTTGCCCGGCAAACTGTGAAGGCGGTAGCGCTCCAGCAGCCCTTTTCGCGTGGCTGGGAGCGGGAGGGAGGAGGGGGCGGAGTTAGGGCAGGGTTGGGGCGGAGAAGGGGGTGGGGAAATGGGCAGGGTCAGGGCCCCATGGAGGGTCCTCTTTTTTTATTTGTTACATATGGTAACCCTATTAAAGGTAGATTCCAGAAAACCACAGTGCAGTTGAGATAGTAGAATCTGTGTTTCTGTTTGTGGCTCATCGGGGTATTTCTTCTCATTTTACATAAGAATGTATTAAAATATTTTCTGTGTTTCAATATTCACTTTAAAAGGGAAGGAGGCATTTTAAGATGTCCTAAGGAAATAAAGCTCTGTGGGGGTGGGGGGAGAGGCTTTTTTTTTTAAAATGGTAACCTTTAAAAGCCGAGAACAAAACTACATTATGTCCAGATTTCTCTACTGAATGTCCTCCACAGCCTTGTTAATTCAACACAGAACCAAGTTTTAACTATCCTTTAAAAATTTATTCTATCCCCTCTGAAAACCTCTTTATACCCTTCTGGTTTACGGAAGGCGTCTCATAATGGATCATTCTTTTACATCAGAAAACCATGCATTCCCATAGATTACATCACCACCTCTGGTATATGATGGCACATTCTGGGATACTTCATGAGGGAAAGGGTCCCAGAGGTTGGGCTCAAACCCACGCCCGAATATCTACACTTCAGTTTTATAGCCCCCAACTCAGCTGACACCATCCAGCCATGGGTGTTTTATTGCACCATAGACATACCCACTGTGGCCAAGAGGTTAGCCAGCATTCAGAACAGGATTCTGTTCTATATACTAGCTCATCATGGTAATACCTGAGCACGTTCCAGTAACAAGTATTTCTTGTTCCGTCCTTGGAAGCAGCAGTTACTGGTCACTGTCCATGGAACACTAGTCCGACCTAGTATGCCAATTCCTATGTTCTGAAGGGCAAAGGGATTTTACAGAGGGCCTAAATCTTTTTACGATGTTAGTTAAAACCTCCAAGTCTTCCTCAACAGCCTGGTGAGTAGGGATATTTTAAAACAGATTTCTATACTGATTTTTTTTTGTGCTCTTCTGTTCACCTTTAAAACCTCCTCTCAAATTTTTGAAAACACTTAATTCTAAGGTGAGATGCACAGGTTTAAAAATTAACTGTTGGCATTCATTCTTCTGTAGGATGATTTGCAGGAGATAACACAGTAAGAATTTAATTAGGCAACATGAAATACTCTAAGGGTTATACAAAACTTCTTATTCCATCCCCCAGGCCTGTTGAATGAGGGGCTAACAAACTAAAAGAGCTGAAATCTGTTCAGAACTGATGGTGTTTCGCATCTCATAGAAACCTGTTCTCCTGGGTAAAGTAGATACATATGCTGCCACCAGAAATAGGGCACTTTGTACAATTCACCAGTAAGACCCAAACGAAGTTATTTTATCAAATGCAAATGAGGATAATGTCCCCCAAAGAACAAAACTATCCTCAAAATGGATAGTATCACTGAATACACTGGACTTTGGTTCTCAGTAAAACTTATGCTCCGAACCCACTTAGGCACTTTTGAAAACTCCATCCTTAGAGCTGAAGCCAACTAACACGTAAGACTAACTATTTGCAAAAATGGTCAACACACAAGTGGAGAAAAGTTACTTGCTCTTGCTGTGAGTGAAAGATATTCACATCAGCGTTGTCAACACTCGTAATTTAATTGACAACTACTCCATTCTGGCTCTGTTGTAGCCAGTCAGTCTCCTGATAAGAAGAGAGATATTCCACCCAGCTCAAGGGAAATACCCTTCCAATTGGCTGTGCTCACCCAGGAAGTGGGGAAGTGGAGACCGCCTGTTGTAAGAGGCACACAGAATTCTGCCTCCATCCCTCAGGGGCCAAGAAAGTTTTTTGGTAGGAGAAGGAGCAACTAACAGTATTGTCCCAAGAGGAAGGAGGAAAAGAAAGAGGATAATGGCTCAGGGGGGCTCCACTCCCTCTTCTTCTGTGATGAAGAATGGGTCAGTCTGCTCTCTGCTTTCCAACCCCTCTTCATCTCTGCAACACCAAGCCAAGGAGGGGGGAGCGGGTTGTGAAGAATCCCTTGAGCTACTCCCTTCTCAAATGTCACGGAAGATGGAGATCCCACTGCAGCTGCCCCCAGACATGGTCAAGAACCACTAGAGCTGTAGGAGGATCAGAGTTGCACTGAAGAGCAAGGAGAAGTAGTGCTGGAGAGGAAGGAGGCACAAAATTCACTCACTGGAATTTTGGGGCTTAGGGAGAAACTGGAAGCGCCATACCATCACGCAGCCAGCGAGAGCTCCTGCAGTGAAGGACAAAAGTCATCATACTTCATAAATTTGGGAGAGTTGGTAACCCTCTATGCAACACATGCTGAAGATTGGGAAAAGGAGTTAAGAAAAAAAAATCAAACAAATACAATACAATCTTTAAAAAATCCCTTTTTTTTTTTTGGTGTCTGCCTCACGATTTTTGAGCTTTTGGGCATGGCAGTACTTCACACACTTAAATATTCAAGGATCTGCTGCTATAAAGACACTCTAAAAGTTATGAGGGAAGAGAGGAGGAGGGGGGACTGCAGGCTTGGAAAAATCTCAGTCCTACACCCAGAAGCAAGAAACAGGACAAGACAGCAAGGCCATTACACCTGAATATTCTTGGTGCTGGGATCCAACCCCAAAGTGGGCAGATAGGCATCATAAATAGGATTTGATCAAGTTAAATAATACTGGCATGTATATCTAGCAGCATACTAAGCTCCCATCTCTGAGCAAAATTTTATAGCCATGAGTTACAAAATCTTACTAATGGTTGTTTATAATGGAGCCAATGGCACTTTATACAATATATATAAAATACATCAATACACATCATCATAAAAGGCTTTAAAATTATGCCAGTGAATGCAACTATTAGTCTGAAAAGAAAAGTCATTGGGAATGTCGGCTATAATTTTTTTTTTATCTTTCTTAGTGATTCATAATCTCCTTGGGCAGTAAAAAATAATATACTGTCATAGCAAAAAAAAGGTTTCAAAAGACATTTTCCTGTTCTTCATAATGAAGAGAAATACTGGCATTTGAAAACCTAATGCACACAATAACTGGCTACAAACTAGCTGAGTGCAAGATAATGACCCAATGCTCCCATTTTACTGGTAAAGTTGTATATTTTACTTTACAATGAAAAATCCCCTGAAAAATTCATTTCTTTGATATGAGACAGTTTGGTAATGAAACTGTGAATTACTGAAAGCATAAACACTGACAATTTAATAAACAGAACTCTTTATGTGGAAGAAGATATTATAAAACTAGGTTTTATCTTTATTTTACTATACCTCAGCACCCACAGTTCTGGTATTAAAACCTACCCTACATAATTTACTGAAAATGTCTCCAGGATACAGATATTTGAATGGAGCTGACATGTCCATAGATGTCACAAACTGCAACAGGATAGATATTCTAATTACGTGGTGTGCACAAGTTATATCAAGCTGTTTGCTCCTGGGGGCATTCTGTGCCAAAAAAAAAAAAAAAAAAAATCTGCACACAATATTTTAAAATTCTGCACATTTTAATTGTCAAAATAACCCTATATAATCACACCAGTTTCAATTATTTTGGTAATTGATTTTGAAATACCTGTCAGCAAATATGTCTGTAACAATACAGACACACAAAATTTCCCCCAGGAGTAGAGAGTTAAAGAAACCCCTATGACAAACCAGTTCCTGTTTCTCTGCCCCTACATCCCCAAAGACCAGCCACAGTGCCCTCCCCCCAGCCAATGCACTCAAACCCCCTCCCCCCACCCAGAGCCCAGTCACGGGGGGGCCCCCTGTCCCAGATACCCGCACACACACCCGGGCCAACCCGCGGGGTCCCCCCTTGCCCAGATACCCGCACCCCTTCTCCCCCAGAGCCCAGGGATCCAGAAGGAGAAACAGCCTGATGCTGGGTCCCAGGCTAGGATTGCCGGGTGTTCAGTTTTCGACCAGAACACCCGATCAAAAAGGGACCCTAGTGGCTTCAGTCAGCACTGCTGACCAGGCTATTAGAAGTCCAGTCAGCAGCGCAGTGGGGTGGGCGGGCTCCGCGTGGCTCCTGGAAGCACATGGCATGTTCAGCTCCCAGGCACAGGGGCAGCCAGGGAGGCTCTGCGTGCTGTCACCATGCACCGGTTCCACAGCTCCCATTGGCTGGGAACCACTGGTTCACCCTTGGACCCGGAGGGACATACCGGCCGCTTCTGGGAGCCACCTGATATGAGTGCCACCCGGAGGCCACACCCCAATCCCCTGCCCCAGCCCTGAGCCCCCTCCCAGAGCCCGTACCCTGCACCCCCTCCTGCACCCCAACCCCCTGCCCTGAGCCCCCTCCCGCACCCAAACTCTCTTCTGGAGCCCACACCCCCTCCCGCGCCCAAACCCCCTGCCCCAGCTCGGAGCCCCCTCCTGCACCCTTTACCCCACACCCCCTCCCACACTCCTTGGCCCCAGCCTGGAGCCCCCTCCTACACCCCAAACCCCTCATCCCTAGCTCCATCCCAGAGCCCACACCCCCAGCCAGCACCTTCACCACCACCCTACACTCCAACTCCCTGCCCCAGTCCAGAGCACCCTCCCGCATCCCGAACCCCTCATTTCTTGCCCAACTCTGGAACCTGCATCCCCAGACCAGAGCCAGTACCCCCTCCCACATCCCAACCTCCTACCCAGTCCAGTGAAAATGAGTGAGGGTGGGGACCTTAATTCAAAATGTGAAAAGCAAAGTTCCACAAGCGACCAAGGGAGGGGGGAAATGGGGAAGGTCCAGCAGCCCCTAGTGGCTGTCAGCAGCACTACAGCCCATTTCTGAGGGGGAAAGGAAATTCTGCACACACATCATTAATTTCTGAAAAATTCTGCATTGCGCAGTGGTGTAGAATTCCCCCAGGAGTACAATCTGACAAAAAGATCAACTTTGCCAAGACAAACATTTTTGGCTTAATTAAAAAAAATGCTCATTAATTGGACCTTAATTCAGGCCGTTCTCTTGGCTGGTCTCCTCATGATACCTCTCACTGTTCAAAAGGCACTACTACTATATGGAATATTTGGGGGATGGGAGACTAAGAATTTTTCATATGGGGCCATTTGAAATCTCATACCTGCAAAACACATTGTTGGCTACAGAATAGGAAGCCATCACCACTCAGTCACTAGCCTGGGATGGGTAAGTGTCTCCCATAATTAAAATGCACTTGTGACTTTGTGCATTTTCTTTATCTAAAACTTATCGAGCTTTTCTCCCGTGGTAAGCACATGACAAAATGTGAAAAGCAAAGTTCCACAAGCATGAAATCTAAAAGCAAAACTGCCAAAGGACATCAGACTCCAGCAAAACCTCCCTGTGTAGCATGATCTCCATTACACAAAATAAACCCACAGCCTCCATTTACATTCTCCAGGCCACCTTCCCCTTCTGTTATTCTGCTGCCCTCACACTGTCTTCCCAGAAACTCCCAGGGAATAGGGGTATTCTGCAGGTTGTAAAAGCTTGACTCTGGTGAATCAAGGTGGAAAGTGGATTCTAAAACCACAGACCTCCTATTAAGGAAGGCCTGCTGCCAGATCCCTCTGATTATATCAGGAACAATGCTAGCTAATGCAAGCACTTCAGATGCATTTATCTTAAGTAGAGACTTGGGGGAGGGATAGCTCAGTGGTTTGAGCATTGGCCTGCTAAACCCAGGGTTGTGAATTCAATCCTTGAGGGGGCCACTTAGGGATCTGGGGCAAAATCAGTACTTGGTCCTGCTAGTGAAGGCAGGGGGCTAGACTTGATGACCTTTCAAGGTCCCTTCTAGTTCTAGAAGATAGGATATCTTCATTCATTCAGACTT
This sequence comes from Trachemys scripta elegans, assembly GCF_013100865.1. NCBI lineage: Eukaryota > Metazoa > Chordata > Testudines > Emydidae > Trachemys > Trachemys scripta. Next base: position 325,436,277 of record NC_048298.1, on the reverse strand, counting down.
TTATGGAACCTATTGCCCTAGCATCTCAACACCTCACAATCCATTTTCATGTATTTATCCTTAACAGAAATACTATATCCCCATTGTACAGATGAGGGACCGAGGCAGAGACTAAGTGACTTGCCCAAGATCACACAGGAAGCCCGTGGCAGGGCAAGGAATTGAACAGGGGTCTTCCCAGGTCCTAGGCTAGCGCCCTAACCACTGAGCAACCTCCTTTTTGTCTCATGCTCACACGAGCAGAGAGGTGGCACTTCAAGTAGTCAAGACACACACCACTCAGATGCCCAGGACCCAAGCCTTCAGAACACAAATGAATGTAGTCACATTGCACTAGATACCCTTTCTCAATTGGGGGAGGGAGGAAGCATTGCAAGAGACAGAAGATACTATAGTGAGGAGTTCCCTAGAAATTCCACAGGCACAAAATTGTCTATCTGTACATTCCAATGGCTTCATCAGTGCAGTATCTTCGCATCTAGACTCAAGTCCATCCAATTGCACATCTCTGTGCCTTTTCCAATAAGAAGCAAGCAAGGGTTTGTTTTTGGTTTGTTTTTTGTTAACTTCCCCAGAAAGTGAAGCTGACTGACAATTTAAACGCTGGTCACTGCATTTTCTTTTCTTCGAGGTCTAGTTAGACTTAACTTTGACATGAGTAGTAGGAGGGATGTAATTATAGCCACTATGCTGCCATTTAAAAAGTGAACAAGGAAATTATTAGCAAAGAGCATGGGTAGGTTGCTGTTTATTTAAAAGCCTTTAAATGAAGTTGTATAAAGGAATGCGGAGAAAAAGTATTGAATGTCTATATAAATAGTGCAACTCTCCACCATTAAATACTTTTCATGATAATAAATAATATGCTCTGAGCAACAAGGAATGTAGCTTCATTATTTAAAAATTACCAGCCAAGAGAGGGCTTTAGAAATGGTCTTTAAGGGCCCAATGTTGCAGACACTCTGCTCAGAACCTCCATCAATTCCAAAGGGAAATCCAAACACAGAGGGGTCACACCATTGGGAAAATTCCTTTGCCGTCATATCCCATAATATTTTGGGCCCATAAGGACTTGTGGAATAGGACTCATGGCAAACAACTCTGGTTTTAGGGCACATGGTAGTGGAGGGGGGCAAGGGGGGCACGTGGACCTACAGGCTACAGAAGAGGTGCTTCACCTCCTCTTTGGATATCCCATGGGGATGACCTGGCTGAGTGTTGTCAGCAGCAATGACACCATCTTTAGGTGATACACTCCAGAAGCAGAGCAGAATGGAGAGGTGGGCAGGCAGAGGAGCTGGAGGAGGAAGAAGCAGCTTTTTCTCAGGTCAGTCTCCCAGGTCCCAGTGGCTGCTGAGTTCAAGCAGTTTTGCTGTAGCCACCTGCCATTACGGGATGACATGATCTCCAACTGGAGAACCCCTCAGAGTTGCATTGTAGGTTTGAGAACAGTTTTGTCCACAGCTCAAGGACACCATGAAATTTGCTGTTTATAATCCACACTAAAAATAGAATTACAGTTTTAGAGACGAGCTCTGTAGATCCATTGTAAAGCTACTTTCCCCTTTTCTCCCACATTATTCCAGCCACACAAAAGGGTTACCCTTCGTTTTCATGAGACTCAAGTTTTCTGTTCAATCTGCTTTGAACAGAAGTATTGTATATTTAATGATTTTACTGCATTTTCTAGTACATGTTTATTCACACCATTATTGTCCTCCTCTCGTACGCTTTCCTGCCTGCTTTCCCCACAGCTTTCAAGCGTACCATAGTATCCCAGCCTCAAAAATAAGTGGAAAAAAATCCTCTCTTCTCCAGAACCTCCAAGTCATTTACCATAGCTGCATCACATTCATCTCTTCTGTCTGGACTATTTCCTCCACATTCCACAGAGGCTGATGCAAGGGTGTTCTGTTCTGTATATACTGTCCTAAAGCTCCAATATCCTCTCTATTCCAAGGAAAGAGAGCCTTATTTACATGAACTTTGTTTCATTGAATGGACATCACCCTACAGTGCTGGAAGCCTTCTGCAGGAAGTGGAATTTTAAAGGCTCCAGGATTGCAGTGTTGCAGACAGTACTTGTTCTGCACTTATTTTCCATCAGAAACATACTTGCTGTCTCAAAATGGGTTCTCATTCATGCTTAGGTGAAAATAGCTTAACTGTTTGAAGTCCATCATTAACAGTTATAAATGGCTCAGTATTTCTAGTGAAAGTAAACATGTATTGTGTGCACAAGTGTGCAGGGGAGGAGGGATTGTTTTAAGTTTCAGGTTGTATTTTTTTAAAACTATATCGTGTTGGAGAAGCTGGTTTGTTATCCCCTTGTTTTAAGGTTGCCAACTTTCTACTCACACAAAACCGAACACCCTTGCCCCACCCTCTTCCGAGGCCCCATTACCCGCTCACTCCATTCCCCTCCCCCGCTTCATTCACTCTCCCTACCCTCACCCACTCATTTTCACCAGGCTAGCTCAGGGGGTTGGGGTGCAGGAGGAGGTGAGGGCTCTGGCTGGGGATGATGGGTTTGGGGTGCAGGAGGAAGCTCCAGGCTGGGAGGTGGAGCTGAGGGGTTTGGGAGGGGGCTCTGGGCTGAGGCAGGGGGTGGGATGTTGGAGGGGGTATGGGCTCCGGACTGGGGGTGCAGGTTCTGGAATGGGGCCAGCAATAAGGGCTTCAGAGTGCAGGAAGGGACTCTGGGCTGGGGCACGGGTTGGGCTGCAGGGGCCTGTGAGAGCTTCGGCTGTGGGTGCAGGATCAGGGGTGGGACAGGAGATGAGGGTTTTGGGGGGCAGGAGGGTGCTCTGGGCTGGGATCGAGGGGTTCGGAGGGTGAGAGGCTCTTGGGGTGGGGGGCAGGACGCGGAGGCCCCTGGCTGCCCCTACAGAGCCTGCCCCACTGTGCCGCCAACTGGACTTTTAATGGTCAGGTCAGCGGTGCTGACTGGAGCCACCAGGGTCTCTTTTCGACCAGTTGAAAACCAGACACCTGGCAACCCCATCTTGTTGGTTTAAAATACATACTGCCCCAGAAAAATCTTATATACTTGACTTTATGATTAAAAACTGAATTCAAATTGGGTGAAGGATAAAAAATAAAAAAATACAGTGAGGGCAAAAAAATCTCAATGTGTTGGGACTAATTCTCTTCATGCCACTCTGGCAGTGCAAAGGCTGCATTTACATCCAATTTAACACCCCTTTACCCTGCCAGACCTGCATATGGCAGCCTTTATATAAATGAGACTCAGGTCAACTCTACAGTAAATAAGAGAGACACATTTTTTTTTCTACTAAAGGTTCCTAAAGTACCTGGCAGAGACTAAAGTCTGTTCTCTAATGAAGGAGTTTCACACAACTGACTCTGCAAGCAACACATCAAGCATTTACTTGTCCTCACATTCAAGGCCCTTCATGGCCTATGATCTCTCATTAACGATCAAGATGTTGACTCATACATCTGATCAGCCCATGATGCCAGGCTCCATCACCAACTTGTTCATTTTTTTTTTTTTTTTTTGAAAAGTAACACCCTGCTTTCTCCCATGCTGCCTCTCATGCTTGGGAGGAGCTACTTCTGAACATCGGCACATATACCACATTACCGCCTTCAAAACCCTCCTTAAAATTCTCCTTTCCATGATGCCTACAAAAGGAGGCAAAAAGAGTGACAAGGGTTAGGCTCCTGGTATGCGAAGACCACTGCCCATCAGCCTAACCAATATTGTCTCATTGTTTCCTTGTACTCTTCCCTCTCTCCATATCCATTTGTTGTCTCGTCTTATACTTAGATAAGATTCTCTGTGAGTCAGGGACTGTCTTTTCGCTTTGTGTTCGTACAGCACCTAGCACAATGTGACTTTAATCTACCATGACTATGACTTCTAGGTAATACAAAATCAGTAATACCTGGATACATTTTCTTTTTCATTGGACATATAAACCTGCCTCAAGATCTGAGTTTAATAATCCATAAAACAGCCTCTTCTCCCTGCCATTTGTAGGAATACACAATTTGGAAGGGGAGGGAAAATCAGCAGTAATGGTTTTTCACCACTAGAGGTCAATAGCACCAATTTTCACAGTATAACCAGAGGCAATTTACAATAAAACCACAAAGCAACAGAATACATGTACTGTAAATCTATTGCTCCTGTGAAATGCTGATGAACTATGCTGAAAAAAGGAGCTTGAAAAGGAATACATGATTCAACCCTATATTTAGAAATAGACTACAGCTGCTGCACATGCACACAGCTTAGCCAATACTCATGATTTTACTGCGAGTCTCCCTATATTTGGTGTTTTACTTAAAGCCTGACCTTCTGGATTCAGCTTATTACTTGAGAATCTCAACTTTCATTAAAAATGAAAGTAAATTTCTACACCTCCTGGTTGCAGAGAAGAGCTTTGAAACATGAATCCCAAATGCTCTGACACCAGACGGCAAATAAAAAGAATCTGAAATTGATTATATCCTATATCTTGCGATTTTGAAGCCAATCTCATGGATTTTTGAACACGGAGGGTTGGCAAAAAATGGTTTTTATTGATTGTTTTTTCACTACAGATTCAGTATCATAAATCAGCACTGCTCAGTAACAATGATATAGATTTAATTTTTTCATCTACAGGTAGTGTTCAGGGCTTCACATTACAAAATGGATGCAATATTTCAATCTTGTAGCATAATTTTGTTAAGTTTTAGTATTAATGATTGACCTTTAACTGGGAACTTTCTTCCCACTATTTTCAATTTAGATTAGATCAATTTTTCACATATTGTAGACCACTAGCTTACTGTAGCTAGAGAATACTAGAGTCATGTGACTTTTTCTGTACCACACCAATATAATTAGAAATGTATTTGCATCTGAACTTGCAAGAAAAGGTTATTTTTATTGTGCTGGTTTCTCTCAATATTGAGAAGTGTGATCAGGCCATTTTAGAGGATTACTAAGGAACACAGGCGGAGTCAAAGTCAGGGCTCAGATTGTCAGACTTATTATTGGACATAGTATCTCCCTTTCAAGTTAAAGGGACATAAGCACTTCTGACCTGATCCATATTCCACTCAAGTCAATGAAGTCTTGTATTCCACTGATTTCATTAGGCTTTAGATCCAGATCTCACATCTGGTGTGCAGGACTAGGCTCGTAAATTGCAGTTTTAAAATAAACCTGAATCCCTGTATTATTTACTTGTATATCACTATTAAAATGGGAAGAAGGGCTTTTTTATCTCTCAGTGCATATGGCAAAAGTCTATCTGGTCTTGAAACCATCAGCCCGCGAAAGCATCCTGTACTACATGCAGCTGTGGGTATACCAAGTAACACAAGCTATGTGCACGTCATAGTTACCCTCCACTAAACTACACTGGCTCCTGATAGATTAGCATCTCAAGTTCAAGGTATCAGTGCTTATCTTCAAGATGCTTAATGGCCTGGGCCTGAGACACTGAAAAGGTCACCTAGACCTGTGAGATAATGCCTATGGTCAAGAACTCTGTTCTTTGGCATAATGGATTGATCTACCACATGCCAATTTGCACAGCAGACAGAGCTTTTCAGGGGGGAGGGGGAAGGGAGGAAAGCCTGTTTAACTCCTGCAGAATCTAACATCTACTTCAAATCTTTCCACACTTCCTACCTTTCCCTCACAAATATAAACATATAGCACAACAAACAGAAATAAAGATGTAAAAAGCCATCTGCAGGTTTCCTTCCTCCTGCTACTAGGGGAAAGAAATACAAACGGATGCTAGTCACATTGTTTAATGCACTACTAGAAGGCACTAGATATCACAGTGATAGGCACTTGGGAAGAATAGAGCTGTTTACATATTAATTCAAAAGTTAAGTAAAACAAGGAACAGCAAACTCCTTTTAGGGGAGTAATCTCTTTACTTAATGGTAGGGAATGTTGTAGATTTGACTTTATTAAAAAATGAAGGATTTTCCCCCTACTTTATTATACATGAATTATTGCATGAATTTAGTGACTAAGTGATCCCAGATTAACTACTCTGTTATTTTACATAATTGCTGCACACAGGTAATCAGTATGCATCATGCCCTAGAGATAATTAGGATGGTGTTTGCTGTTGGCATGTCACACTGGGTGTCTCAGTAATGCATTTTCACAACACCATGGATTTATTTTATGGAGGGAGAAGAAAATATCAAGAATTTACCAAGGCAATAAATTCTTCCGCAGATATATTAATTAGACAATGGAAACTCCAGTCTAGTGTCAATTCTTTCCCCCCCTTTCTGTGGCCAAGCTATGATGAGTAAATCCATTGGGTTTAAGAACAAATTATCTGTTTTAATTGACAGGGTTAAGAAGCTCTAAAATACATTCCTGGAGTTACAGAATTACTGTAACTAGAGTTCAACAAACAACAAAATGGCCCAAACATTGTCCTTAGATGTGTGTGCACAACTTCCGCTGAGTCAATGGGAACCAAGGGCACAATTTGTCTCACTGATTTTTACCCTCTGTGACATGAACTTTGTATCGTATGCACAGGGCACTGGACATTTGTGTATGCACATGATTAATATCAGAGGAACAAATGCACAATCTTTAAGCTATAATCATTTTGAGGACCGTGCAAAGACTGTGAAATTTTGGTTTAAAGTTCCCTTGCATTTGAAGAGATCAGAAGGCAGCCTTCTGTTCGAGATTTTACAGTGGAAGCTGACATGCTAAAATTTACTGCACCAAATCCTAATTTATACAGCGTTTCCTCACCCTCTGCAATGCAAATTTGTCATTGCTAGGTGGGAACTGTTTTCACAGATATGCAATTTACAGGAAATTAAATAGAAATAAAACTGTTTAGATAGTATATAGGTTTTGACACAAAGTTAACAAGAGCCACCAAACAAATTAAAGGCTCAGAAATTCCATCCCTAACACATCCTTATGTGTTGAGATTAGTTAAAGACATCTGGAGGTTTATCAGGTAAGTTAGAGATGAAAAGGACCTGTTGGGACATCTAGTCCATCCTCCTACCAATGCAAAGTGGTTTCCTATATTTTTGGATGCTTGAATGTATAAGATGATAGTTTTCAGACACTGCTACAATATTTAATTGCTGATTTTCAATGTTCTAAGAAAAATGTTAGCATCAAAAAAAGGAAGAATAAAGCAGGCTATCCAAAGCCGCCTCCTGGATTTAGGAGGTGCAGTTCTGCTCTTGGATATGAAAAATACTGGTGTAACAACAACTTCATTGAAATCAATAGAGATACTAAACTGTACAACCAAAGCAATTGGGACCAGGAATTAGAGCTATGATCTATCAATGACAAACATGTCAAGCATTTTTTCATCTCTAAATGCTTTCTCCCCCACCCATTTCATCTAGCTTAGAGGATGCAGATGCACTGTAATGTTTGGAGTATCAAGCTGACTTAGATTCAGTCCAGGAGAGACCAAGGCGGTGTCAGCAGGGCAGGGGGAAGTAACCAGAGGATATGGCACACTGCTCACCTTCTCCCTTGAATTATCAGTCTCTTCTATTATGCAGACCTCTCATATTCTGCAATTCTTTATTTTCAGCATCCAAACTCCCAGAGGATTGTAAAAAATGACCTGCTAAAACTTAGTTACACCAATGAACAAGCAAACTGAAAATCGACAGTAAAATGTCCTTTACATGATCAAACTAATTAAAATAGAAATAACTGCAAGTATCCTCCCCACCAGCCCTGAGATTCAGGGTAAATGCTGAATGAATCTGCCTGGAAAAAGTTCAAACAGCAATTTGAGCTGTATGTGAAAGCCACAGAGGCAAATAAACTAGAGAGTGAGAAAAAGATTGTTCTGCTCTAACAGTGGCAGGCACAGAAGCCCTGGATGTATACTATGAATTCCATAATGATGATGGTGGGGAAGAGAGGAAGCTTTGCAGAAATATTGTTTAAGTATCACTGTGTATCTAAGAAAAAAAAATGTTACTTATGAAAGATACATGTTCAGGATAAGAACACAAAATGAAGATGACGACAAAAGAGGAATTTGTCATGTACTTAAAATTAAAGAGTCAGTCCTGCGAAAACAGAATATTAAAAGTCTCATTATAAACCAGATTGTCCTGGTGTGGAACAATTAAAAAAAACAAACAAACAAACAAACAAACAAAAAACAACCGACCTTGTGAATGGTTACTAAGGTAGATTGATCTAACACTAGAAAGGACAATATGGCCTGGTCTACACTAAAAAGTTAGGTCAAAGGAAGCAGCCGTAAGTCAACCTGTTAATGTACGTGTCTACACTATCAGTCCTTTACGCCAACTTAAGTTGCCTCTAATGTCGACTTCTGTAATACACCTCTGCGAGAGGCATAGCGCTTAGTTCAATTTTCATGGGTTGACCGCGAGGTAGTGAAGACGCAGCGTTGGGTAATTTGACCTTGTCTCCAGGTGGTGTCCCACAGTGCTCATCTTTGACTGCTCTGGAGATCATTCTCAACTCTGCTGCATTACAGCCAGGTACACAGGAAACAGCCCCTCCCCTGCTAAAGCCCCGGAATTTTTTTATTTCCCATTTCCTGTTTGATTTCCCATTTCCTAAGCAGACTTCCACAGATTAGAAGGAGAAAGAGAACATGGGAGGACATGTTCACTGAGATAGTGAACATCTCCGGGACAGCTGACACAGAGCTGAGAGCGTGGACGATTTTATTGTTCAAGAAGTTAGACATGAACATGGAGAGCAGGAAAGCTTCCAATGAGCGAGAACATGTGGTGCGGGATGAGATGCTTTGCATTATGAGGGACCAAGCAGACATGTTGAGGCGTCTGGTTCAATTGCAGGAACAGAAGCAGGAGGGTAGAGTCCCTCTGCAGAACCTGGTGGACAGCCAGCCAGCATCGCCTGGCTCAGAATCACCCTCTCCCAAGCGTTCCATGAGGCGTGGGCAAAAAGTCCATCATTCCTTTCACTTAACTCAGGGGGAGGGTACAAGGAACAGAAGGTGCCCAGTCACAGATCTTTGTTGGCCTGGAATGCAGTGTTATGTTACATGGCTGAAAATGTTTCTCCATTCCAACTTTATAATCCCTTTCCCCCAAGGTTACCTTTTTTCTCCGTTCTCCCTCTTTACTTGTTTGTTAAATAAAGTACATGGATTCAAGAAATAAAAGTCCTTTATTGAGTAGAAGCAGTGGGCTTGCGAGGGGGGTTGGCTTTACAGGAACAGTGATACAAGCCAGGTGAAGCTTTGGAAAAGCACAATGTAGACAACTATCTCACATTACTGTGACTCATTATTGAAATGGCTTTTCAAAGCCTCGCAGATATGCAGCACCCCTTGCTGTGCTCTTCTTATTGCCCTGGTGTCTGGCTGCTCAAAAATGGCTGCCATGCAATATGTCTCAACTGTCCACCCCTGCGGAAAATTTTCGTCCTTTTTTCCCCACAGATATCATGGAGCACACAGCAGGCAGCTATAACCATGGGGATGTTCTCCTCACTAAGGTCCAACCTTGTTAGTAGACTTCTCCAGAGCGCTTTCAAATGACCAAAGGCACATTCAACCACCATTCTGCACTTGCTGAGCCTATAGTTGAATTGGTCCTTACTGCTGTAAGAGACCTAAGAACATGAGCCCAAACTGGAGAAACACTGATCCAGAAACTGAAGAATGGAACTGAAGGATCAAACCAAGGGATCAAAGAAGGCAATGACTACCATGGAAGGTGAAAACTTCCCGGTGCCCCAGAATGTGGTAACTTTGGGCCCATTTACCAATTCTATTTTATCTGATATTTGTCTGGCATAAATGTATGTCCAGATACTAAGGGCCAATAATTGTCTGAAATTGTATAAAAGGCAAAAATTAATTAAGTTTAAATTTGGGAGGGGGACTTATGATTTATTCAGTTTCCCAACTTTTACTCCCAATGCCGTACCAGATAGGCGGTTGGGCATAACTAAATAATAAACAGAACATGAAAGCTGTAAGGAGCACATAAAAGTGGAAGAATCAGAAGTGTCTTAAAAGATTTTACTAAAGGAACAATTCCAGTGTTGGCAGAGTGCACGCTGGCAATTATAAAAGGAAAATGATAAAACAAGAGTTTGTGGTGGCACACAGAGGCAAGCAAACAGTCTCGAGCCTAGACACCTTTGAAGTTCTTGGTCACATTAAGAGACTATGTGCCACAAAGAGACAAAGACAACCTAGAAACAGATATGAAAGAATTAATAGCATCACGTGAAGATGTGGTCACAGGAAATGGGTGCGTCCCAGTAACTACAAGACATGGTTAGGAAAAAGATGCAGAAACTGTGGTACATGCTAGCTACACAAAAATTTCCACAAGCCTTAGGAAAGAAGATGAAAGAAAACGTTGTAAAACATGACAGCAAATGGTATCGTTTGGACAACAGAAGAACCAACAGGCTGGTTTCAATCAGTAATTGTATGGGGGGGGGGGGAGGACGGGGACTACAGCGCTGCACAGACCCTAAGGAGCTCTACAGAAAACAAAAGAACACTTCCACTCTCCCACAAGAAGTGAACTGTTATCTGAGATGGCAGAACTCAAATTCTTCAGCAAATTAGATGAATCAGCTGGATTTTGAATCTAGATTCTCTGGGACACTGGGAACTCCAAATTGGCAGATATTGCTTCCTAAAGCTAGCCTTCAGAATACGTTCAGCTCTGGAACTATTTCACCATACAGTGAGCCAGATGCTAGAGTCTAGCAGCCATGAAAGTGTAAACTGATTAAATAACAATTTGGGGACAACACTGCCACTGAACACCAGGAACGATTGCAGAGAGTACAGGAAACTGAAATCTAAAAACCTTAAACTGAATAAGATCAAATGTCAGTTTCAAACAACAAGAGAAACAACATACACGGGAGAGAAACTGACCTCCAAGTGAATCTTGCCTGATGCATCAAATATTCAGACAATACTGAAACCGGACGATAAAAATGGAATTCAAAGGCTACTACACATACTGAATTATGTCAAGTTTATACATAACTGTACAGCTTGCACAACTCACTTAAGGCATCTCTGCCACATGGTCACCAAATGGCCCTAGATACCAAAGCTTGAAAGAGAGTTCAATGATTTAAAAACACAATCTGATATCACTTCCAAAGTTGCAATTTTTTGACCCATTGAAAGTCAAACTCTGCACAGATGCCTCGAATGCGGGGCTGAAAGTAGTACTAATATAGTGTCATGGAACTGATGGGTTGCCAGTCCTGTATGCATCTCGGGTATGATAGCTGCAGAGAAGATGTACATACAAATTGAAAGAGACACACTAGGTCTGCTGTATGGATATACAAGTTTTCATGAATTTTTCATGGTTGTAGCTTCAAAAACAGAATCTGGTCACAAACCACTGACTGCATTACACAAAAAGGGACTTGGAGAAGCACCATCAAAAATACAGCAATTACTTTTGAAAATACAGAAGTATGATGTGACCTTCTACCATGAAAGCTACCTCAGAATGGCAGACACACTCAGGAGCACACACTCCACCTGACTACACAGCCCGATCTGAAAAGAGCAGTAAACTTTCAGGTGAATGTGGAGAAAGAAAGAAAGAAAAAAGTCACATGCCATATCTCTAGGCATGCGAGATGAACTGGAGACAAACAGCTGAAGATGAAATGCTGCAAACAAAGTGATACACACAATAAATAAAGGAAGGGGGAAAAAACCAAAACATTTTCCACCTGCATATTCCCACAATAAAAAGAGAGCTTTCTGTGATCTTAGGAGTGCTCTTGAAGGGATCACAGATTGTGGTTCCCACAGTGATGAGAAGAAAAATATTGAACAAATAAATACACAAGGAGCACTTGGGAATAGCCAAATCAAAAAGGGGAGCTAGAAAAGATGTATTCTGGCCACAATGAAGAAATAGTGAGCTGGTGTGGAATGTATCAAAAATAGAGAGTCTCAGCTGAAAACCAATGGTCACTCATGAACTTGCAATTCCATGGAACAACGTTAGAATTGACATGTTCCACTTGGGAAGACACGATCACTTGGTTATAATGGACGACTTTACCACTTTCCAAAAAGTCATCATGCTTGAAGGTACCATAGAAGCAACAGTTGTCAAGCATATTAAATCTGCATTTGTATATCATGGAATTCCAAGAACAGTAACAACTGACAACAGATCACGACAGTTCAAGAATAGGGAAATCCTGGGCTTTGCTAAAATGTACCACTTTCCTCGTAAAACAAGTAGTCCCAGATATCCTAAAGCCAATGGATTAGCTGAATAAAGAGTACATATAGTGAAGGAATTGCTCTTGAGTAGTTATTTTTCCTCTGTATTTGGCTCTCGTGTGACCACTGCTAGAATACTGTGTCCAGGTCTGGGGTCCACAAATTAAGTAGGATATTGTTAAATTGAAGTGGGTTCAGAGAAGAGCCACAGGAATGATTAAAGGACTAGAAAATATGCCTTATAGCAACAAGGAGCACAATCTATTTAGCTTAGCCAAGAGAAGGTTAAGGAGTGACTTGATTACAGTCTAGAAGTACCTTCATGAGGAATATATATTTAATAATGGGCTCCTCAATATAGGAGAGAAAGGTATAACATGATGCAATGCCTTGAAGTTGAAGCTAGACAAATTCAGACTGGAAATGTAAGTATATTTTTAAAAAATTCACATTCATATTTTAAGAACTGAAGAGTAATAAATGTAATGGGGTATATATTTCTGTTACTGAGGCGGAACTGAAGTACACTTTGCATGCAATATTGCTGTGACATGGCAAGTTACATTTAATATAATTCAGATATTATATTTGCTCTGAGTAGGTTGTTCAACACCCACACCCACCTTCCAAAGTATTGAGCAGTGAAATTCAGCAGGTGCTAAAATTATATAGAGGCCATGTGATATAAAATTAAGACGACTAGAAGGGTTACTAAGGTGAACATTGCACCACTTGGAATGATCTCATTCGGACTAGAATTAGAAACTTTATTGCATCATTGATATCACTGATAGTTTCCATTATAACAAGTATTGCAGCAGCACTTAATATTACTGTTTATAGGTACCTACAAAATCCCTTTTATTACTATGAATTTTCAGATTTTGTTTTTTTCCCCATTTAAAAAATATATATATTTCCAACTCCTCTGGCTCCAGGGCTGCAGACAGGGAGATATCTTTATTTTTTTGTGTAGCGCAGGATTCTGTGTTATTGTTTTGATTCCGCAATTCTGTCCGTGTTCTTGTTAACATGGATTTCATAGGGCCCTATGTTTAGCTGAATAAATCTATGCCAATAGTTCCATAAGTCAGTACTCAAGCTTAAAATTTTCAAGCTTTGAGAACTTGCCTGTAAAAATGTTGCCTTTGGCTGAGGTTTGCAGGGAATCTTTCAGCAAAAAGACATTTCTTCCAAAAAGTTTTCTACAAAAAGGAGTTGGCTCATTCCTAGTTCCTTGTGCCTCACTGCATTCATTCAGCATAATTCATGTTATGTGCAAAGTTCATTCCAGGACTGATCAGTTAAATTCTTACTTTAATTTTACTTCTTGCATATGCAGACATTCCTACAAAGGGATCAATGTTTCAGCCAAGGGCCACTTTTTTCCCAGGCTTAAGCAATGATGGGGCAGGGTTTAAGCAATCTTGAAAAAGGTCACTTCTGACTGAATTGATGATCCAATGCTCTAATGCCCATGTTAGTAAAATAAAGTAAGGATTTAATTTAGTTCATCTGCACTGAAGCTGTCGAAAGCTGTGCAAAGAAGTTCTCTTCATTTCCTTCACTGTGTGCTAGGTTTGATCTAATTTGAATGTTAACCCTGATATCAACTGTTCACTTTAAAGTCCTCTACAGCATATAGACATTTAAGGCCAGAAGGGATCATTATGATCATCTAGTCTGACCTCATGCACATCGTAGGCCACAGAACCTGACCCACAGACTCCTGTAATAGACCCCTAACCTCTGGCTGAATTACTGAAGCACCCAAATCATGATTTAAAGACTTCACCATTTACTCTAGTTTAAAGCCTGAGCACGTGGGCGAGACCCACCAGACACACACCTGGGAAATAATTCACTGTAGTAACTCAGAGCCCTCCCCATCTAGTGTCCCATCGCCAGCCATTGCAGATGTTTGCTACTAGCAGTCACAGATGGGCAACATGCCATTGTAAGCAAGCTCATCATATCATCCCCTCCATAAAATTATTCCGGAGGGAATTCTGCACCACTGTGCATGCACAGAATTTATGTCCCCCACAAAAAAATGACTTTTTGATGAAGAAGCCACGGGAAGCCACAAGAGCAGTCATGTGACCCTCCTCAGCAGTATGTTTCGGGTGCCCAGGGTAGCCGACAGAGAGGTAAATCACTGTGGGGCGGAGCGCGGGACTGGGGAAGACCCAGCTGGTTGTTCCTACCCTGCGCCAGGCTCAGTGCTAGTCACAACTGGGCTGGGGAGGATGGGACTTCCTCTTCTCCTGCATGGAATCCAGGGCTGTGTCAGACCCCACTGCACATTTCTCCCCCGGCTGTATGAAGCTCTGCAACCTCCTCACCCCCCACGCTTCCTGTGCCCATCACTCCTCAGCTGCAGAGGGAGGGATCACTGTACAGGGAGCTGCACCCCCATCCACCCAACCCCCATGCATCCAGATCTCCCCTCACACCCAAACCCTCCCACCAAGCCTCATCCCACAGCACCCAGAACCCCCCCGATGAACCCCACTCCCCCTGCACCTGGACCACCCCAATGAGCCACCTGCACCTGGATCCCCACCTTACCGAGCCCCAACCAGCTGCACCTGGATCCCCACCCCACTGAGCTCCACTCCTCCACCATCTGGACCCTAAGTTTCCTGTCAGTGCCATGCAGGCGCTCAGGGAACCCGCCCAGCACCTGCCGTGGCTGGGGGAGAGGTTCCCTGCCCCTGGCCCCAACTCAGCCCCAGACCTGCCACAGCCAGGTGAGGTTGACAGGCCCAAGCCTGCCTCGGCACCCCTTCCCCAGTCCCGACTCAGCCCTAGAACCCTCCAACAAGCCTCTGTGTATCCAGATCCCCCCGGCACCCAGATCCCCCACTAAGCCACCCGCATCCAGATTTCCCCACACAGAACACTCTCAACCCACACCTGGATCCCCCCACACTAAGCCCCTCCACTCTTGGATCCTGCCTTGCTGAGCCTGCCTGTCCGCATCTGGCACAGAGGGGCAGGGCTGTGGGATGTTTCTGTGCAGGCCTGGTCCTTGCACTGTTTCAGGGTTGGGTGCAGCCTCCCCGCTGAGTCCATATTCCGGGGGCGGAGGGGAAGAGAGCTGCATAGTGATCTCCCACCTCTGTGCAGCTAATGGCCTGTGCTCCCCACTGCCATGCTGGAGCTTCCACATTTAGATAAATAAAACTTGCAAAATTTTAATATATCGTGTGCAGAATTTTTAATTTTTGGTGTAGAATGCCCTCAGGAGTAATCAAATGTATCAAGCTTAATCTTGAAACCAGTTAGGTTTTTTGCCCCTATTGCTCCCATCAGGGAGCTGTTCCAGAACTTCACCCCTCTGATGGTCAGACACTTTCATCTACTTTCAAGCCTCAGCTTGTAAATGGACAGTTTATATTCATTTGTTCTTGAGCCAACACTGGCAAGTAAATAACTCCTCTCCCTCCCTGCTATTTAACCCTTTTGTGTATTTATGATTGCGCTCGCTCTCTCTCTCTCTCCCCCCTCACCCTTTGTTTGGTTAGGCTAAACAAGCCATGCTCCCCAAGTCTCCTCCATAAGGTAGGTTCTCCATTTCTCTCATCATCCTAGTTCCTCTTCCCTGCATTTGTTCCAGTTTGAATTCATCTTTCATAAACTTGCGATACCAGAATTGCAATAAATACACTGGAAGAAGCAGCTTCGTTTGATTTAACACAATGTGGTAGGTTTGATCTAATCTGACTTAACACGGACATCAAATTGTTCACTATAGAGCCCATCAGTCTCTCTTCCCCCGCCACCCCACATACTTAGCCATCAGTAAATTGATATCGTTCCATTAAGTCATCAAAGAAGCTATTCTAATTTAGAATCTTAACTAGAATCAAAACTAAGTTTTCCAAATAATTATTGCTTCCATCAAAGTTAAATATCTAGAGAGATCTATATTTATAGCACCCACTATCCAGGTCTAGGTTCTTCTGGATCCTGCCACCCACTCAGCAAGGTGTAACTTCCTTATTTTCTTCCCATAAGAATTTATTTAGTGGTGCCTCCACCCCCCTCACTCCTTCTTGGGAGGGTCACCCTGGTAGCTTGGGATGAAAATTCTAATCACAAGATCACCCCCACTTACTTGCCAGATAGTTGGAGACTTCCACGAAATAACATAAACATATACGCAGTAATTATATTAAAAATAGGAGGTAAATATAACGGGGTAGGACACTATTCTTAGACTATCAGCCCATGCTGATAAACCCATGAATTTCCCCAGTCACATGAGCTAATGTAGCAAATGTAAAATTAGTGTCCCATTGGTATGTGTACTTTGTAGGGGCCCTTGACCTGTGACCATAGTATCTTCCGTGCAGCAGTTAGCAACCAGGCTGACTGGATTCAGTACAGCCCAAAAGACTCATAAGTGAAATGAGGTGGTAAGTTCCTCCACAAGTTTATTAGGCAGCAGGTAATAAAATCCCCAGACCCTTACCCCCTGACTTGAGGGCACACTTTAGAGAGGGGGGGGGGGGCTCTCCCAAACAATTTCCGTGACTAGCTAACTAAAAGATGGTGACTCACAACTCCACGATGGATCCTCAGGTTCAGAGATGAATCTGGACTCCTCGGTCACTGCAGAGGGGCTGATGATCACTGCTGGCAGGTGCTCTCTTATAGAATCATAGGACTGGAAAGGACCTCGAGAGGTCATCTAGTCCAGTCCCCTGCACTCATGGCAGGACTACGTATTATCTAGACCATCCCTCACAGGTGCTTGTCTAACCTGCTCTTAAAAAAAAAATCTCCAATGATGGAGATTCCACAATCTCCCTAGGCAATTTATTCCATTGCTTAGCAACCCTGACAGTTAGGAAGTTTTTCCTACTGTCCAACCTAAACCTCCCTTGCTGTAATTTAAGCCCATTGCTTCTTGTCCTATCCTCAGATATTAAAAAGGACAATTCTTCTCCCTACTCCTTATAACAACCTTTTATGTACTTGGAAACTGTTATGCCCAAAATAAATTTGTTAGTCTCAAAGGTGCCATAAGTACTCCTTGTTCTTTTTGCTGATACAGACTAACACGGCTACCACTCTGAAACCTGTCACCAATTTTTTTTCAATCTTCCCTCATTAAAGGTCATGTTTTCTAGACCTTTAATCATTTTTGTTGCTCTTATGTGGACAAATTGGAGAAAGTCCAGAGCTTTCCTGCAATGTGGCACCCAGAACTCCAGTTGAGGCCTAATCAGCACGGAGTAGAGCGGAAGAATTACTTCTTGTGTCTTGCTTACCACACTCCTGCTAATACAGCCCAGAAGGATGTTCGCTTTTTTTTTTTGCAACACAGTGTTACACTGTTGACTCTTATCTAGCTGACCCCCAGATCCCTTTCCGCGGTGCTCCTTCCCAGGCAGTCATTTCCCATTTTGTATGTGTGCAACTGACTGTTCCTTCCTAAATGGAGTACTTTGCATTTGTCCTTATTGAATTTCATCCTATTTACTTCAGACCATTTCTCCAGTTTGTCCAGATCATTTTGAATTTTAACCCTATCCTCCACAGCACTATATGTAGGAGTCAGGCTGCTTCTGGCCCCAGGATTTCCCCTCACCACAAAGGGGCGCAGGGCTCAGATTACAAAACTATACTAATAATCTTAACTTTAGTCTACCACCCTAACACTCAGAACAGGTGGCAGCCCTGGACTAACAGCCAGAGCAGAGCTTGCCATGTAGTGACTGATTTTCTCTAGGGCCAGCTCCCCAACAAAGCTCTCTAAACTGGAGTCACCTTGAAGAGGGAAAGTTTTCTGATTCTATAGCTGAATTTTCACACAGTTCCTTAATGACAGTGCAGAAAAAAGCACTGGCTTTAACTCTCTGCAATGTGACAATGTTTCATTTAAAAAGAAAACCTAGTGTAGCAGCTCGTATTGGGTGAAATTCACTCCTGCGGAAAGGGCTGCAGAAGCCCATCCACCACTCAAAAGGCCATAATTGGGACATGGACCTCGTGCTAGCCCTCTGACTGAGGGGTGGGAGGTTCACCCAACCTGCTCTGGAAAATGGGAAGTCTGCTTTCCCTTTTTAGATTAGGCTAGGGAGTTAGGAGAAAGCTAGTGAAAGATTAATTTGGAGCATGAGCAAATATAACAACGAAACCATATATAATTTTCCCTTCTATGGAAAAGCAACGCCACACCTCATGACGTGTATAACCACTTATAGGCTAAACAGAACAGAAAACATGCCACTCCAAAATTAAGAGCAAAGTTAGTTTGTTTAGTGGTCATTCTTAACATTGAGAAGTCCAAAGTTAGACATGCAGTCAACTGGTTTTATGATCGAAAATGTTCCCCCCTCACCTGGCTCCCCAAAGTTTTCAAACTATTATCAAACTTTGAGCTATGGAAAAAGACGATCTGAGTTTGCATTATGCTGCTAGTATCAAGTCACTTATGGAATTCCATTAGAGCTGTGTTAAGGAAAAAATGGGATAAGTGGCTTTATTAACCAAAAAAAATCTTTATCGTCTGTTTAAAACATTTTCTATTTTATCTCCCATGGGGTATCATAACAAGATATGAAAATGAAACTTTGCCAGATAAGCCACATATTAAAAGAGCCACTTAGTGGTTTTATAAAACTGGCTCAAGGGCTCCAGCAGGGATCTATTAACATGTCAAACGAATGTGGGACATAAACAAAGTTCTACATTGTGGCTCTCAGTTTTTCAAGAAATGTTTAACTAGAATGTACACCTTATCCTTACTCCTTTGGGCATGTCGTATATAATTCTTAAATGAATGGATTTTTGCAAGTTATCCTTTATAAATTCACTTCTCATGCTATTTTTTCAAGCATTATCAATTTTATAGGGGGAACAATGTTGGCTTATCTTAACACTGCCAACAGTTAAAAGGAAGGATGACAGGCTAACTCCAAACAATGCTAGTAACACAAGGTTTGGAGTCTGAGCCAGATTCTGATTTCGCTTATGCCAGTTTTACACTAGTTGTCTCCACTAAGTTCAGTGGAATCACTCTTGTGTGTGTAAAAATGAGATCAGAACCAGTTTGTCAGTCAGATGTTGAGAGATCTTGTTTTCAGGGTAGCCTAGCACAGTTTACTTGCTAATGAGGATTACTAATTGTGTCCTGAATTGGCCAGGAAGTGACACTGACATTAGTTTGCCCAGTTCTCTGACACGTACACAGAGTGATTGACTCATGCCAGCCAGTTGCCTCAGACTGAAGAGACAAGTTATCTTGTGGTGACATACAATTCCACCCACGCACTTCACATACCAGGCACTGAAAAGGCATAAATAAAAAAGTGTTTATGAAGTGTATATTAGTGGAATCTGTTTAGATGCTTTAAAAATACAGGTTTTGAATGGCTAAAAGGTAGGAAAAATAGTCAGATGATTATGCAGTACTGTGAGGCGACAAAGGGTATTCAGCAGAGTTGGTCAGTAAAACTCCTGCAGCGCAAATGTCCCACATTCCAGGTGAATGCCCAGGCACCCACTAGGCCTCGAGCTATGCTAAGGGAGGTGGGGGGAGGAGAGACTGGGCATCTTTCCTAAATTTTTCACACAAAAAAAGTGAAAGGTCTTGGTTTTGTTCAGCCTTATAACAAAAATAAATGTTAAAAAATTCAATATTTTTCACAAAATATAATTTGTTTTCCAGCTAGCCCTAGTATTCAGCACCTCAGTTCACTGCTTACAGCTTGGTTTCGGAAGAAAGGGATTTTTATAGAACTTAATAATAACTCTACTATCAACATTCTTTGATACAAAAGAATAACTGTGCTTTTCATCATACTGATTCTCAACCTATAGTTGCTTTCCTGTGAATTATATTTTATAGAAATTACAGTATTTTCCAATATGACTTGATGGGATTTTTTTTGTTTGTTACATAGGCTTCGTTTCTCTTATCAAGAAAACAAAGAAGTTATTTTAATTACATTTGATAGACTGGAATAAAAGCTGTTTAGATTTATTGATTTGACCATACTGTTCCTAATATCTATGAAAAGGTGTGTGTGGGGGGGGAAAATCACAAAGTAGACTCTCTAAACTTCCATTGAAGAGGTCAGCTCATATCCTAAACTATACTGAGGAAAAAGTGACTGAGTGTTTGAAAACTCTAAAGTGATATACAACTGCAAAAGCATTATTTATGTCCTCACCAGAAAACAGAGCAGGAAGCCTTGCTATTTGGATTGTTTTTAATAAGGCATATATTTCAAATCTGAAAAGATAAAGCTGGCTTGTCTAGAGAATTTTCATCTGTCTAGCCATAACAGCATCCTATGAAAAAAGCATTATGTAGGAGAGAGAATAATTTGGAGAAGCTGGAGTGGTACAGAATATTCCTAAAATGTGTAAGGAAAAGTCATGGCATTTCATTAACAAAGCTTTAGAACTGCTGAGAATTTGACTTCAGTGGGAAGTTTGCTTGTGTAACAGAGGATAAAATGTGGACTTTAAAACAACTCCAGCTCCTCCAAAAATTACTGCCTATACAAATCAAATTACTGAACACTTTACAGATTATCCATAACAATTCTTTGTATCCTTCCGAGACTATTCTGAGCACTTTACAAACAATACAACCTCACAGAGATATTATATTATTACACCCATTGTAGAAATTAAAGCCCATGGTCTTGCCACATGACACTAAGAATTCTTAAAGTTAAATTTATTTTCCACCATGTGTTTTGTTCTTTTGATTCTTGGCATTTTTCTCAGTTTGAATAATGAATTTCCCATTTTCCAGTACTTTCACAGTGCTACAAGGATGTTTAAATGTAAAAAACCCTAAAATAAATACATTCATTTTTTAAAAATTATATTCACAGCTACATTTCTACTAGTAGGTTTTATAAAAATCAAAATCTTTTTGGTCTAAGCTACCTAAGTGTCCCTTTTAATTTTCATAATGGAAAGAAAAATGTTCTAGAAGCTTTAAAATAGTGCCTATTAAATATTCTACAGTGCAAGAAAAAAGAATTCAAGTGAGAGGAACCCACACTAGGGTCATAATTAACATGTCTTCCTTCCACCATATCAAATTTTCTACATTAAATCACCTATTTAAGAGCAGTTCTTCTAAAAGAAGTGACAAAGCGTAGTTTTAGCTGGAAAAGTCCCCCCCCCCCATGTGAGGTCTCTTACAAATTAACTTACTTGGTACAACATGTTTTAAAGGGCAGGACCAGTTATACCCCCAGTTACATTGTACAAATCAAGAATAACGATACACTGATTTTGCTGAGAGCAGAATTGGGCTCCAAACTTAAACGTCATTCAGTGAAATCTTGAACTGACTCAAGTCAATGGGAATTGAATTTAATGAGTCTAGGATTTCACTCTGAAGCATGTTTATTTGGTATGCAATCAGCCAAGGACTAAGACTCTGTCCACATGACAATTTGTAGCGCCAGTCTCCAATAGTTTGGCCTGCCTGTTTCTGATCTTTGCCACTCCATCATTTTAGCTCCCTAGTGCAGATCGTTGACTTTGTCTCCTTTCCCAAAGCCAAAGTCTGCTGCCCAATCATTACCAACAGCTCCTGGCCAGTCTACTGGGGCCACCACTGCAGCAGCTCGTATTTAATGATGTTGTAATACAAGATCTGTGGGTTCAGCTCTGGCGGCTACAGAACAGTAGCCGCCAGATATTTTATATAAACCACACAACACATTACTTAATGACATCAAACAAACAATGAACGATAAACAAATTACTGGCTACAAAGTCCAGCTGGTGTCATCGCAGTGATGCGAAAACTGTTGGCCAGCCACTGCTGTTCCTATTCCTGCCGCGCTCTCTCATCACCATACCCCCATGAGTCCAATTCATGGCATCAACGAGAAGCAGGTTTTATTGTAGAGGAAGTATTGCAGGAAGACCAAACCCATTAGAAGTTGCTTAGTTCCCTTGAGAAGTTACCACCTCTTCAGATCTGGCCCACTGTATTTGAAATAGTGATGTTTGATTTAAATCGTTCTCCTAATACTGGTAGGATATAATTGCACTTGTTGAGGTCACTTTTCCAATACATTGACTTGAGCATTTTGTTTTATAGTGGTTTTAAACAGTAAAAAGGCACAAAAAGGAGCAACACAATAGAGAATAAAAGAAATTAGTGGAGTGTGTATTTTTTACCAAAGGTAAGCAATCGAAACTCCAGTTCTATGTGAGGAATTTCATTGTGGCAGTCTGTGAAACATCTTGGAGCAGGTCTTAAAATTTTGTAAGAAAAATATTGATATGATAGATCCTCAATTAAGAAAGCCAGATGGGGAAATTGAAAATGCTAGAGGATAATGCAGTAATTTTCTGATTTAAATAAAAAATAGAGAGGTACAATGCAAAAAAAGTCTTATTAAATACACACACACACGAGATGTTAGAAGGTATTTTTAAAAAGCCAGATGTAGTTTAGATTTGTAGAGATTGCTGCAGACAAGTGGCCTTCTATATTTCTACCCAGGTATTTGTCCTGTGCTCATAATAACTGTATTTGAATGCCTGTATCTAATAGTGTACATCAATATTACACACAAAAAACTGTTAAAATTAGATTAAGGTTGCTAAATCACAACACTCAAGATTTAGGAAATGCCACAATACAGACCTTCACCACTTGAACAAAAACTGAAAAGGATCTGGGCCTTATAGTGAATAAACTAAATCTGAATCAACAATGGAATACTGCTGTGGGGGGAAAAAAGCAAACATCAGTCTGGGATGTATTAGCAGGAGTGTTGTAAGCAAGATATGAGAAGTAATTCTTCTACTCTACTTCATGCTAAGGCTACAACTGGAATAGTGTGCAGTGACCAGAACTGGACACTTCAGGAAAGATGTGGACAAATTGGAAAAAATCTAGGGGAGAAAAAACAAAAACCGATTAAGGTCTAGAAAACATGACCTAAATGGAAAGATTGAAAAAAAACTGGGTTTGTTTAGTCTGGAGACGAGAAGACAGAGGGAGGACATAACAGTCTCCAAGTATGTACAAAGCTGCTATAAATATGAGGATTATATTTTTTTGTCCTGTCCTCAGTGTATAAGCAGTAGTAGTAATGGGCTTAAATTGCTGCAAGGGAGATTTAGGTTAGACATTAGGAAAAACTTCCTAATTGTCAGGGTAATTAAGCAACGGAACAAGTTACCTAGGGAGGTTGTGGAATCTTTGTCACTGAAGGTTTAATAACTGGTTAGACAAACATCTGTCAAGGATGGTCTAGATAACATTTAGGGCAGGTTACACTACGGGGCTAAATCGACCTAAGTTACGCAACTCCAGCTACATGAATAGCTTTACTTGGTCCTGCTACAGTGCAGGGGACTGGACTAGGTGAGGCCCCTTCCAGTTCTACATTTCTATGATTCTATAACTAGTTAGTTATTCAGGAGCAATGACTGGACGAAAGTTGGTTACTTTGAAGTCTGAATTGTCTTTTGATACTAACTGATCTTTCTAAAAAAAAAAAAAAAAAACAACAACAAAAAAACCACTGGGAATAATGGAGAATAGTCAGAAATATGTATTGGTCAAATGTGATAAAGCTGAGCATTGAAAGATATAGTGTACTAGAATTTTTTAGTATTAAATTCAGTGGGCCATTTTTGTCCTAATTTAAGCTACTGCAACTCTGTTGAAGTCAATGAAGTTGCAGAAGTATAACTCGGTACAATTTGGCTAAGTTTATTTTTCATGAGTATTCGCTTTACTTGTGCTTAGTTAGCTTTTGTGGTTTGAATACGGTTATTTAAAGATTATTTTTAGCCAGTGATATACTAAAATCCCAAAATTCATAGGATATAGTCTCCCTTAATTGTTATTGGCTTTTCTTTTCATATTGCCAATGCTCCCATCGAAGATTTTATTGTTGAAATGGTATTTAATCAATCAGTTACCCTGTAGGTTAATCTTTCTTTGTTTTCTTATTAGTATTTCTCTCAGGTTTTACATGAGAACTATCATTCTTTTATTACAGACTAACAAACAAAAAGAAAATATTTATTTAGACTAACATACAAATTCCAAACTTTGGTTAAGTACAGTTCAGCATCATGCACAGCAGCAGCTAAATAATGTTTAAAACAAGCTTGCCTGAACAAGTCTTCAATTTCAAGTGTTTTAAATCACTTCAGTATATCCTATTCCTAGCTCACTGGAGTCTGGACCTCATGGTTTACTCCTCCTCTCAATGTAAAGAAAATTATTTATATTATTTTGGGTTACCATTTACAAGCCCCAACAAATAGGCAAGACAGTCATAGGAATATGTGAAAGGATATAACATACAAGCTGAAGATTCACACAGACAGTTCCACATAACATTCTCATCAGCAAACTAGAGAAGCATGGTCTAGATGAAATTATTATGAGATAGGTGAACACCTAGTTGAGAAACCATATTCAAGAAGTAGTTATCAATGGTTCACTGTCAAACTGGGAGGACATATATAGTAGGGTGTCACTGGGTGTCTGGCTCCAGAACTGTTCAGTATTTTAATGAAATGATTTGGAAAATATGTGGATGAACCACGCTGGGAAGGATTACAAACACTTTGGAGGACAGGATTAGAATCCACAGTGACTTTGACAAATTGGAGAGCTGGTCTGAAATCAACAAGATGAAATTCAGCAGAGACAAGTGGAAAGTACTACACTTGGAAAGGGAAAAAAAAAATCACAGCTACAAAATGGGGAATAACTAACGGACAAGGCAGTAGTCTTACTGAAAATGATCTGGGAGTGTGGCAGGGACAGCTCACTCCTGCCTCTTTTCCAGCCCACAGATGACTCAATGTTCTTTTGCTGGTAAAACATCAAATGCAATTTAAAATATTTTGTTTTCACCACCCTTTCACACTAGAGTAATTAGATTCACAGTGACCAGAGTGCTAGCTCAGCTACCATTGCCCAGCAGTCTGTCACAGGAGCTCATAGTGGATTACAAAGTTAACAAGTCACTCTGGGGTGTATTAACAGGACTGTTATATGTAAGACAAGGGAGGTAACTGTTCCACTGCACTGGTGAGGCCCCAGCTGGACTACTGTGCCCAGTTTTGGGTGCCACATTTTAAGAAAATTGTGGATATATAGGTGAAAATCCAGAAGAGTAACGAAAACGACAGCAGTTGAGAAAGACCTAACCTATGAGGAAAACAAAACCTGGACATGTTGCAGCATGGTATCCGTATTAGTCTGTATCAGCAAAAACAAGGAGTACTTGTGGCACCTTAGAGACTAACAAATTTATTTGGGCATAAGCTTTCATGTGCTAAAACCCACTTCATCAGATGCATGGAGTGGAAAAAACAGTAAGCATATATATATAAAATACACACACACACACACACACACACACACACACCATGAAAAGATGTGAGTTGCCTTACCAAGTGGGGGGGTTAGTGCTAACGAGACAATTTAATTAAAATGGAAGTGGGCTATTCTCAACAGTAGAATACCACAGGAGGAAAAATCACTTTTGTAGTGGTAATGAGGCCAATGTAAACAGGGTGGCCCATTTCAAACAATTGACAAGAAGGTGTGAATAACCGTGGGGGAAATTAGTATGGGGAAAGAAAAGGAGATGAAGGAAGACCAGATAACAGTCTTCAAATATGTTAAGAACTGTTATAAAGAGGACACTGATTAATTGTTCCTCATGTCCAATGAAAGTAGAACAAGAAGTAATGGTCTTAATCGTAAAACGGAGAGATTTAGATTAGATATGAGGAAACTTTCCTAACTGTAAGGACTGGAATAGATGTTCAAGGAAGATTGGGAATCCCAGTCACTTGAGGTTTAAAAACTTGTTAGACAAGCATCTGTCAGGGATGGTCTAGGTATACTTGGTCCTGCCTCAGTGTGGGGGGATTAGGGTGACCAGATGTCACAATTGTATAGGGACAGTCCTCATATTTGGGGCTTTTTCTTATATAGGTGCCTATTACCCCCTCACCCTGATTTTTCACACTTGCTATCTGGTCACCCTGGGATGCGGGGGTGCATTAGAATACCTCTTGAGGTCCATTCCAGCCCTACATTTCTATGATAAATGTCATCCCTTGATTGCCAAAAGGGATTAAGTGACTTGTGCTAGGTCACACAGGAAGTCTGTGGAAGAGGCAGATAATAATATATGGAGATATCCTATCTCCTAGAACTGGAAGGGACCCTGAAAGGTCATTGAGTCCAGCCCCCTGCCTTCACTAGCAGGACCAATACTGACTTTTGCCCCAGATCCCTAAATGGCCCCCTCAAGGATTGAATTCCCAACCCTGGGTTTAGCAGGCCAATGCTCAAACCACTGAGCTATCCCTCCCAGCCTGATCGCTCAAATCCTGAGCCCAATGCCCTAAACACAAAACCACCAAGTCAGAAATGTAAAGTGTCACTGCGTACTAAGATGAAAAGAGATATCCATTAATCTCCTCTTGATGAAGCATACAGTTGTATAGCACTAAAAGTAAGCTGAATATCACTTTTAAAGATCTGAAAAGATTAACGTAGGATGGCGTATGTAATGGAAAGCAAAACTAAGTCCTTAGCTTAAAAGGATGCTTCCTCTTTATCACAAAGCCTTTCTTTGTACAGGAAATAGTCACCTACATGCATCTGAAGAAGTGAGGTTCTTACCCACGAAAGCTTATGCTCCCAATACTTCTGTTAGTCTTAAAGGTGCCACAGGACCCTCTGTTGCTTTTTACAGATTCAGACTAACCTCTGATACATTATTGTTCTTGGTATACCAAAATCTTCTCACAGTTTTCAAACCTTTCAAGAACAATATAAAAGAATAAAACTGGCATTATTATGGACACTTCAGTCAGATTTAATTAAAAAGGACAGATGACAAGCTTGCCTCTCTTACCAACAGAAGTTGGTCCAATAAAAGATATTACCTCACCCATCTTGTCTCTCTAATATCCTGCGACTCAGAAATCTACAACACTGCATACAGCAAGTGATAAGAAGAAGTTTGCTTAGATTTCAAGTTTTGAATGTCAGTTTTAACAGATGTCACTGTCTACTTACATATGGCCCAGGATTTTATTTTTATTCTAAAAATCCTAACCTTTAGGAAACTATGAGCAATAAAAACATCACCACAGTTTTTAAAATGCCAATAAAACCTTTTTCAGAGGAAACTTTCCTCTGTGGTGTTTGAAGCCAAAATACTGAAACGCTATGAAGCTGAAAGTAATATCTGACCCACTGATTTTCATTGTCAAAGCGAAGAGAAATGAAAAAGTAAATTATCAACAGTTATGGTTTACTATTAATAAATGCCCAAAGGCTCCAGTTGAGATTGGGCTCGATTATATTAGGTGCTGACGCAAACCTCTTTTAAAGGGTTTACAATTTTCTAATCAAATTGTATTTGTAGACTTCCCTCACTTCAAATAAAAAGGTATATTAATGAACATAGAAAAAGCCACTAGTTTATAAAAACAAGATTTAAGTTAATAATGGCCATTAAACTATCAAATACCAATTTGTTTACCATAATTATGCAAGAGTTTTATAGAGTGGAAAAAATAAGTGCTATTTGTTTAATTTATGAATAAATAAATTAACCTAGTAACTTTTAAATATGACCTCAAATAAAAATTATAAATATTATACAACCCTTATTTCAGTTGGGTATCTAAGTTAAGGCAGGCATTGCTACATATTGCTCAAATCAGCACTAAAGGCCACTTGTAAAGGAGATAAGTGTCCAGGACAGGAGTCCCTATGGAAATAAGTATCCAATTTAGTTTCCCAAGTCTGAAAAATTAAACTATCCCTATCAGCACAGACAAACTACAGTGGTTTATAGGCTATTTAACTGAATGGGATTACACCACAATCTCAACTGCATGTAAAAACAGTTTGCTTCTTTTGCAAGTATTTGTATTGGCAATACACCTAACAAGGCAGTCTGCTCCTTTGTCATTCAAGATTAGTTAATTCTCTGAGTTTACTAACAGAATTGCTCATTGCTGGCAAATGTATTAGATATGCTCCAGCTTCTCCCACAGCAGCAGCATTTCTTATGATTTGTTTGAGGAGAGAGAAAGACTGCAGCCCCAGGGCAACACCAAGCTTGGGTGAACTGGGGAGGATTGCAGCTGTACTGGCACCACAGGTTCCAGTATGCAATGCTCTAGCCTGGCTGCTTGGAGCAGAGCGCTGCATGCTGGGACTTGTGGTCTCAGTGGGCTGCACCTACATATCGAAGATGAAGGTGGCTGTCAGTGATGCCATAGGTTCTTGTAACCCACTTTTGGCCTTTGAGCTGCACTTTGCCCTCCCATCCCTTCTTAAAAATGAAGCCAGATGACTGGCGTCCTATTAGAACTCGACTGTCTGCACTCCTCCTGACTTGCACTTCCATGAAATA